>NC_058133.1:448187440-448288727 GCF_016433145.1 Gracilinanus agilis
CACACACACACACACACACACACACACGCACTATGCTATTTAGTAAAATATGTTACTCAGAGTAACATTTAATAAATGTTTAATTGAAAAGTTAATCTTGGTTTTATTTTTTTCTTTCTTATCTCATTGAGCCCCTTCTACGTCATGTTGTTTTCTAAATTTCTGCATCAGAGGTCTTGATTTCAAATTCTTCCTCAAGAACATATTACATTTGTGGTTTTTGGATGCGTTTCTTAGCTTCTCTAGGCTTCAGTTTCCTCCTCTGTCAGATAGTGGATTCTGTGGCCTCTGAGGTCCTTTTCCAGTTCTAGATTTAGATTCTTAAGTTCCCATGACACTTTATTACATTTTTCTCCTCAAGAAAATGTTTTAAAACTTCCATTCTATTACACATGTTGGCAGTTGGGAAATACCTCAAACATACAGTGGTAAACATTAAGAAATTATTCCCTTCATCAATAAGGGCACAGCGAGGTCACAAGTATAAACAAATTATGATTTAAAAAAATCAAGATTTTTTTTAAAGTGATGTGAGGATCTCCCTGTGTAAGAAATCTCTGCACTAATAAAGATCTGCAGCTTTGACTCTTAGGAAGTAGTCTAGGGGCACTGCTGAGAGATTTTGGAATTCCCCCCACAGTTACAGAGCTTTAATAGAAACCTGGGTAAGAGGCAGAACTTGAATTTGGGTCTTCCCTTTCTCTCAGACTGACCCTCTCTTTTTGAAACCCTGAGAACAGCTACTTAGAAACAGTTTTCCTATAATTATTTTCTTATATATCCATCCATAAACACATTTTAATGATCCCAGCTAAGGGACTTTAGATATAATATGATAAGAATGTTTCCATCTAATATTTGGAGTGTTGCCTTAAAAAGATGATGAAGTCTCGTGCCCCAGGTGCAGACGGGACATGCCTGGTGCTGCACTCTTAATTCAGAATGAGTTCACTCTGGAATGTTTCTGGAATGTTTCTGTTTGTCGATATGGTAACAGTAACCTGATCCAGGCATTTGTTATAGTGTTTACCTTCCAAAAGAAAGCTATGGCTTCATTTATAAGGGTCTCCTTAGAGACTCTGTGTTTTCAAAGTGAATATAAACAACAAATGGAGAGTTTAGATGAAATGAAATTAGGCTATTCAATAGTCCTGGAGCAATAAAGTCCTTTTGCTGACACCGTGAGCGCAACATCAAACACCAATTTCCTTCTCTGTTTACCAAGCAGTGAGCAGCCTCCATGAAAAATATATGGACAGGTATATATGCATATAAATGAGAACACAGATGGACATACGTCAACATGTGTATTCATCACATCATGGCCAAAATAGGTAGTAGAATTTTCTGAGTTTGATTCCTATAAAATTTCACCTTGTGATGTACTAAAAAGACAGCTGAAGATGTATTCAGAGGACCTGTGATTTGAGTCCTAGTGGTCTCTGCCACTTAAAAATAAGTAACCTGTGTGACCTGGGACAAATCATCTACCCTCTCTGGACTTCAGTTACATCATCCCTAATATCTCTGATCCTAAGATGCTAATAAAGCTTTTATTTTTTACATGAAAAAAAGAGAAAAGGAAAAGTTGATTTGTAGAGATGATATTTTACTCTTCAATAGTTTCTTTGACATGCTACAAACAGATGAATTTGGTTTTGTTTAAACGTGAGAAAATTAAAATAATTTCACTCATGTTTATTTTGCTATTTGGAGTGATTGATAAGTAGTGTAAGGATCTCTTTATTCTTACAGCAGGTATTTTCAAAGAATAGACGAGGAGCTTAACTTGGTCGTTTTCCATCTCTTCTCCCCATTTTTAATAGCTTAAGACAGTGATTTTATTTTTCTCCTTTTTTTGCTTCTAAAGTGCCTGCTATGTATTTTTCCTTTGGAATTCACATTGCTTTCTTTATACATAGGGAATACTCTTTGTCTTTCCATGAGACGAGTTTTGACTGAGATAGTTTGCAAAAAGTTCTGGGTCATCAAGTTACCACAATTTTTTTTAATGTTTTCTGAATGGATTACATGGTTTTTCCTTTTCAAATTCTTTCAATTTTATACTATAAAAAACTTACTGCTGAAAGGATAATCAATAAGAGATAACTTCTCCCAAAGCATGGTTGTAGAAACAGTGTGAGGGCATCATCTATGAGAATTGCCTAGCATCATGCCAAAAAAAAATCTTCCTAGAATCAATTAATTCCCTTCCTCTGCCCCCGCACCATTTTCCTCAGGATATAAGTGCCAGAATAGATGAATTCATGAAATTTACCCCTCCTGTGACTTAAGCATGAATATGGTAATATATGTTGAGATTTGGAAGACTAGTTATTCATGAGCATAAATTACATATGAACATGAACTTTGGGTGACTTTGTGGAATATGTTTCAGTGTTTCTCAAAATAGGCCTTTGAAATTATATAGTAAACCTCATCTCAAGTATCAGTATTGGGAAGTTAATTTCTAGATCTAAATGAAATATCTAACACTTTTAAACACTTCTTACTAAATTAGGAATGTACAGTGACATTGGAAATTGAGGTGAAGGAAACTAATTCTGGATGTTAATTATTAGTCTTATATTGGATAAAAAACTAATTTGATTTCTGTCTTTCAGGGATTGCAGCATGGATTTTTTGATTTTGAATCCTTTGATGTGGAAGAATACGAACATTATGAGGTTTGTAAATTTGTAACATTTTGCATATCAATTTAGTTTTTTAATTATAAAACAAAGTGTATTTGCAGTTGAATGAAAGGAAAGTTTATCTATAAGCAATCTATAGCTACTTTTTCTTACTCCTTTAAATAGTATTACTACTTGGTACTATATAGTCTGATGTGATTTAGAGAGGATGGGGAGGGACACACTTTTATTTATTTGTTGAAAGTTATTTAATATGTTTACCTGGTGCTGATTTTTCTTAAAAGATTGCTCATTTTACCTCTTCAATATGATTTATTGAAATTGGGCTAAAAGGATTGACAAATACCAGTGGGAGCATAGTTGATGTTATATATCATGTGTAGAATGAAATCCTAAGAAGGTTTATTGATAAAACTAATGAAATTATTTGAGTTCATTAAAAGTCAATACTTTCTCTTTTCTCTCCCTTCCTATTTTTCTTTCTTCTGGTTTTCCCCCCTCCTGTTATAATTTTTTTTAAACTAAAGTTTAGTTTAGATTTTTAGTCATATTATGTGAAGGAACATTAGAAGTCATCTAGTTCCGCCATTCAGTGGAATATAAGCTCTCTTAGGACAGGATTGTTTTGTCTTTATACTTCTTCAGTTTAACATATTGCCTTGCACATAGCTTGCACATGCTTAAATAATATTTCTTAAATTAAATCTCTCACCTCTTCCTTCTCCTTCTTTAGAGATAAGGCCTAGACAGGTTAAATGATTAACTCATACTTATGTAGCCATCTTGGGAATTTATCCCTTTGACACTATGACAAGTGGTTAGATGCTTAGTCTACATGTATACATATACATATATATATACATACATACATGTATTTGTGTTAAAGGCTTTCTAATGTAAGATCATGTTGTATGAAAATAGTAGAACATTAGCTACTTTTAAAAGATCATAGTAGGAGAGAGACCAGAAATATTCTTTTTTTGGACTCATTAGATTTTTATATTTTTTTCTAGAAATGAACTTGCAATATTTGAGCATATTTAAAATGTTCTTAAATAAATTATTGCACTGAGCCCCCCCCCCCTTTGCATTTAACAAAGAAAAACACTCTAAAAGTATACCTGAAATCAGGACTTTAGTTCTTGGCCATGCTCTAGTCTATAGTTCAGGTTTATCCTTTTTGAAATAAAACAATATGTAGATAGGATTTTATGTTACAAAAGGATTACATTATTTTGTAGGAAAAATTATGATGTAATTTTAAATGGTGAGTTTCCATATAGCATTCTTAACTATTGTATTCATAGGATTCAATTTATACCTAAATCTAATGTTTTCTAATGATCCCGTGCTTCTCAATATGGCCCTAGGATCCTATGAATTTTTTAGATGCACACTTGTAGAAGACAAATTATATCTGTAGTTGTAAAGTAATAGGAAGGCAGAGATATTGATCACATTTGGATGGAGAAAGTATTATGTATTACTCTGAGATTATACTTCACAGAATAGATGTTTTTAAAAAATCATGTGCAAAAATTTGTTTTAAGTTCAACAGGTAGGGAATTAAAAAAAATTTTCTAGTAAATGCTTTTATAAAATGGATTCTCTTATGAAGTGAAAAATGGACTTTAATTTGTCATTTTTGTGAGTCAGAGCTTTGGTTATTGAGTTTATTTAAAGTGAGACATTAGGAATCACATGACATTATTTCATTATTTAGTATTGATTATATGATTTAGTTTGAGAATGTTAATTTATTCTTTTGCTTTTCTTTTATTTGGGCATTTGAGAAAAGTAATTCTTTAGGGTACTTTTAAATTCCAGCCTGGTCTATATTTCTTAGAAAGACATGGCTAGTTAGATAAGTCAGTCTTTTATTTTTACTCATGGTTAACTGTTTACATTTAGCAGTCAGAATGAAGATACAAGTATAAAGCCATGTCAGCGCTGGAAGAGAATCTAGAGTTCCTATGACCATATAGTTAGAGCCGTAAAGGACCTTGAATGTCCTTTTGTCATACTAGTTTATTTTATAGAAGAAGAACCAAAGTCCTAAGATAAAGGAGCTGAAGTGACTTGACCAGGTAGCAAAGACTTGGTTTGAACACAGTTCCCTTTGGCGACAAAGCTCAGACTTTTAATATTACATGAGATGATATCTATTCCAGCACTGCTCTAAACTAACTTGCTTTGAGGCTTTTCACTGATAATTGATAATTATGATTACAACCATAGGATGACAGAGTTTGAACCCGAATCTATGAATTTTCAGCTTACTGTTCCCACTTCATGAATGCAAAGCTTTTGAAACTTATAGATGAGGAAATTGAAACCCAGAAAGTTCGTAATAGAGATTACATGATTTACTAAATGCAGAGCCAGTATTAGAACCCAGGTTTCCCAATAGCAAATTCACTGAATTTTGGAAAATAACCAAATTGAGCTTGAATTGAATAATTTTAACTATAACTATAAATTTTGAGGTTAATCATTTTTTCCAGATGAAAATTCTTTCCCTTAACATTTCATTTTCTTATTTCATATTCCTTCAAGCTGCTAAATATAATCCAACATAACTACTCTCTATCTTTTTATTTAGACAGATCAGTTATTTTGGTTTTAATGAGTAAATATGTCTTGATGAGCATTTATATTCTCTTTGTATATGGTAATATTAAATTGCTGAGTTTTAGAGCCAAAATATATATATTTAGAGCCATATTTATACTGATATACATGTAGTAAATATTTAACAAATGTATTAAAAGTCATGAACAAAGAAAACAGTTATCATCCATGATTCACTTAAGTTTTGTGATTTCCTTTGTGGCATATGTATAACTTAATGCTAGCATCTTAAGGATATATTGAGTGTCCATGATTAAAAATTCAACTTTAAAAAATAATTTTCCATGTTTGTATTTGTGGGATAGAAATGGAAAATATAGTTACTGTCATTTAATGTATAAGAATTAAACTTATAGACACGGGCTAACCACTTTCATGAATTATGATCATATTGATCAAATCTAATGTGTTAAAATCTTTACAAATGATAATCCAGCTAACACATTGCACATGTACAGAAACTGCTTAGACTACTTTAAGATCAGAAACATACATAATTCTGAAAACAAAAAAAATTCTTCATATTATTGATAGTTGTGGCAAATCCTATAATTTTAACTCATGAAGAGTGGTTGGCTCATTGGTTTAAGTCCATATTTTATTAAAGAAATGTTTCATTTGTTATGAAGAGCTGCTTCTAATGAAATGTTTGTATGAAGTACAAAAGGTGATCCAAGCTCATAAGATTTAATTTGGCGATAATAATCATAACCTTACTTTTTCTAAAATTGTATTTAGGTTGTTATGGAAACGTGTTTCCAAAACACAAAGTAATAAATTGTAGACATACAGGTTATATACATATTAGGATATCCTCAAAGACCTATCTTTAATGTGAAATGTGGTCTGCCCATTTTTGTCCACTTAGAAGTGGAGACAAAGATAATATAATTAAAATACACATAGAATTCCCCCAATGCTTTTTGACATTTATTTAAAAAAAGAAATCTTTTTCCAGTGCTTGTAACCAGTAGTTAGGCTTTAGTTTTCTGCCACTATATGGCACATTGCCATGTGGAACCTTGAGTAAATCATGTAGCTTTGTCTTTTCCTCAGTGTCCCCATCTCTAAAAATAAGGACTTGAACTAAGTGCTCTAATATTTAATGATTTTAGAATTTTTCTTTTGTCATGGCACCCTCTAGTGGATTGACTGATTAGAGAACAGGAAACTTGAGAGAAAAGAGCTAGATAATTTCCAGCCTAAATAATTGACTCTTGGAGAATGAAGAAAAGCTAGATCTACATCTTCTTGTAGGTTCAGTTAAAAGTTAAAAGCTAAAAGTTGAGGGTTTAATGGAGTAGTTCCCAACATTTTCTCTTGACTTCAAATGAAGAAAGTAAAGCAAGTTAATGTAATACTTCAAGGGAAAAAACCCCTAGGATATAGTGAATATGTGTTTTATGTGTATGTCTATGTGTTTTAGCTGTATATCATACAACAAACATTCTGTAGGGATGCTATTTTGTTCAGCGACTGCAAACCTTTTCTTTCTTTTTTTTTTAGTTGATAGGAACTAATTTTTTTTTTGCAGGGGAATAGAAAGTACAGGACCTTTGAGTTAAAATATTATACATGAAAACATGTGAACTCTGTATACTTGTAGAACCTGTGGTAAAACATGCTAAAAACTAAGCAAGGTACTCTGGGTAGCATATACATTTTCAAAGTTCATATATAGTTTTAATTTCACATGAAGACAACTTTGTACAAAAGCAATTTTGTTCACCAATGACTTTCTCCATTGCTGTTCAATTATTGTTCAATGCTTTTTTCTTTCTCTTTTGATATTTTTACAGCGGGTTGAAAATGGTGACTTCAACTGGATTGTTCCAGGAAAATTTTTAGCATTTAGTGGACCACATCCCAAAAGCAAAATTGAAAATGGTATGTTTTTCTATGTTTAAAATGATAGTTTCTCTTTTTGAATGTTCCTAATTTTCTTTGGATACATCTTTACCTTTTTCTACTACTCAGATCACAACTGTAATCTGATCCTATCTATCAATTATAAGTTTAAATACATAACATTATCTAGGCAGTTCCTATCTAAAACACCTTAAATATTTTAATTACATCATATTAGGTAGAGCTACGAACATGTTTTCAAGTGAAAAATTCCTAGGACTTATGATTTTTAGCTGATCATGCATCTCCTCATTAACACAAAAGAAATGATATTTTCTTGGATGTGAAAAGTTACAACTTAGCATTGAGTTCTTACATTAGGGTTTTTTTTATAAGCCTAGCACTGAGATTAATCTTGAACTAAAATCTTCTACATTCATTATATTTATTAGCAGCTACCAATAAATTGTAATTTGTTTCTGTTTCCATATCTTTAAAAAAATCATTTCACACTTGACAATTCCTCATCATGGACTGTGCCAAAGTCATTAAAAAATACTAATGATACTATTGAAATAGAGCTTTAAGCTAACCAGTGGGAGTCATTAAAAGAACAAGACATTAGAAAATCTCATTTATAAATTTGCTTATGGTTGGATTTTTTGTATGTGCATTAATTGGTTTCTATTCCAGTTGAGTCTCAGGCATTCTCAACAAGGTGCTTTAGAGAAGTGATCTTTTCGGATAGGTCTCACCCAACTTGCCTTTGTGCTTTTTGAACAGAATTGTCTGTCTTGTTTACAGAAACATTTTGGATATAACATTTTCACTTTAAAATGTCTTAGTTTGAACTTCCCAATAGGTCTTCAGATGGAATTTTGCCTCTAGTTTTATATGTTTGGTGAAAAGATATATCAGAATTCACTTAAAAGTCAACAAGTCCAATCAATAAGCTTTTATTAATTGTCTTCTGTATGCCAGACACTGTGCTATGTAAATAAATACTGGGAAATAAAATGGTGCAGGAGAAGCCTCTATTTCTCTTGGTGCTTGGGGGTTAAAAGTTCTGTATGAGGTAGTGCAACATAATGGGGGAAAAAACCTGTTCTGATAGCTACCAGGATTTGTGGGTTCTAATCTCAGCTTTCCCAGCCACGTGTCTCTGGGGCTAGTCTCTTATTTTCACCAAGCCTCAGTTTCTTTATCTATTAAATGTGATAATGATGTCTATCCATTATATCTCCTGGAGTTGCTGTTAGGTTCAAATGTGTATGAAATTAATTTTTAAGCTTGAAAAGGATATACAAATGCAAAGTATTTTCTTATTATTCAGTCTTTCCTTGTATAACTACAAAGATTATTTTATTCATTGAAATCACAACCCAGAGGTATTTTTATTTTATACTTTAGGGTGCTTGAAATGCCATATTAGGCTCTTCAAGGTACCCAAGCCTTAGAATGCAATTTCTTATTTGGACATAATGTATTCATAAACTAGTTGCAGAAGGAAAGTATTTTAAAGAATTTCCATGATATCAACCATAAAAGATGCCTCATCATTTTCTGTAACTGACAAACCCATCTACCTCAAAGATATATTTGTGTGTATGAGTTCTGTGTATTGATTATTAATAAGAAAATTCTCACAGGATCTTGAAATATATAACAAAAGACAAAAATTCAAGGAAGCTCTTTTAGAACTAATATGTTTTAACATATTTTGCTCACACATCAGTACCTCAAGAATTTATGAATTCGTCATGGTGGGTACTCTTCTTCTAAAATTCCATTGTGGAATTTGTTTAGTCTTATAATTATCCCTTTCCATGTTTTTTTAAAGGTATGTAAGGTAGTAGATATTTCCTTGTAAATTGAAATAAGTTGAAATTCTTTGGGGTAGGGAAATAAAGAATTTTTAAAGACTACAACAAATTAATGACATCCCATGGAGTCACAAAACTAGATTTGGAATAATTATGTTAACACCTTTTCCAGCTCTGGGACTGTACTCTCAACAGTTCATCACCCCAACTTTTAAATTTGTATTCATTTATTTATTTTAGTTCATGTCCCTTTAACCTTTCATTGAATATAAAATCTAATTGTATTTCTTCCCATTCTCTAAACTTTGGTAGGCAGATCTAATTTGCACTAATTTTAAAAGATATACAAAGGTGGTAAAGACTAAAAACTGATGTGGATAAGTAGAGCATCCATTTGGGGCCTTGCACCCCAAATTTCTGCTATTCTTTTTCTTGCCTAAGGAATGTGACATACCTTAATCTGCCAAGGAAAAAGCATTTATATTATTCTTGAATCTCTGTTCTTAAGATATATTTCCTTTAAGAAATTTAATTCAAAATTTTTGACATGAGTTTTTATTTTATTTAAACCTCTTTTGACCTTTAATTAATTAACTAATTGTGATAGGTTACATGGACTTCACTAGTTGTTTTAGCCTTGTTAAATTATATACCAAAAATTTGGTATACTCTTACCTGACTTATGCCATGTTCCTCTACTTGATATAATAGTATTTAATGGATTAAATGGTTAACAAGGATCCAATGAATAGTTGATCTGTCTTGAAGACCTTAAATTTCTTATATCATTCTATTTAGAAACAGACACAAGACCCATGATTTTGTTGGTGTAAAGAATTCTTTTGTGAGGAAATTTCCATAATAAGGCAGTAAAATTGTAGGAAGTTGCTTAGAGTATTAAAGAGTAAGCCATTTGTTCAGTGTTACACAACCAGTATGTGTCTGAGGGAATCCTCAAAGCCACATCACTCTGACTTTGAGGTTGGTTCTCTATCAGCTATACTCTGCTGCCTACAACTAATTGTGTCTAATTGTCAATTAAATTATATCTTTTAAAAATAGCTTTTACTAGCATGTATTATCTTTCTGATCTATAACTTCATAGCTGGTATTTACTTCATTCATTCTCTATAGTAAGAAAAGAGTATTTTTGCCTTTAAAAAATCTTTTGTTAGTATTTGTATTTACAATTGCTATCCATGCTGTTAGTCACAGTGTAGGTACCATCTTGTCTAGTGTATCAACATCATAAAGAAAAGACTTTTGTAAATAAGTGTGATAGATGTATAAAATTATTGTCTGCACATTACTACTTCTTGAAAAATATCCTTTCTTTCTTTGGACCATTATCTTTTATGAGATTGATAGAATCTTCTTTTTCTCAGTTGTCCTCCCTCTGCCACTGTTTTCACACTTTCACTTCTTATCCAAAGGGATAAGAATAGTAACAAGAGGGCAGCTAGGTTGCACAGTGGACAGGGCACCAGATATGAAGTTGAGAGGACCTAGGTTCAACTCTTGCCTCATCTATTTCCTACCTGTGTGACCCTAGGCAATTCATTTCATCCCATTTGCCTAGCCTTTACCACTCTTCTGCATTGGAATCAAATCTTAGTACCAATTCTAAGACTGAATGGTAAGGGTTAAAAAAAAGACATAAGGTAAAGGTTAAAAAATTTAATGTAACAAGGAAATGAAAATTGTGACAGAAATAGTAATAAATATAGGAAAAAAAGCACAAAATTAAAATAATTTTTAATTAGAAAAAATTTTTATATTGTGCATGTGTTTTAATTTATCCTGATTCCTTATGAATATAACCTTAAATATTATAGTCCTGCTTTCTTTCTACATTTAGGATATTTAGCTATCAAATAATTTACATAAATCTATAATAATAGTTACTTCACCTAGTCTGAGTAAGTTGACTAGCAAGTTTAATCTCTGGTTGTTTATTATTAGCTGAACGAATAGACTTTATTCTTTGGTCCCAAAATTTCCAGATGAGTCCTCAAAATTTTACATAGAAGAGCTTTGTAAGTGTTTGATAGCTAAGTAATTGTAGAGAATTAAATCAGCATAGTTATAACTAAGTTTATGAGAAAGGGAAGCCTTAAGATCCTGGAAATTGAGTAACATGTTTTTTAGTGTCTTCAAGTATTTTGGCGAGTCAGAAGAGGAGCTAATCACTTCTCAAATTTATTTCTCTCCTTCTGAGAGGTATTATGCTATAGCAAATGGATCTTTGGTTTCAGAGTTAGGAAGACCTGGATTTGACATCATATTGACTGTGTGTTCCTAGGTAAGTCACTGAAACTTTCAATGTACCAAATGACTCCAAGATTGTAGGTTGCAGAGAACCTGCTGATATGCTTTGATAGAGGAAGTTGCTCACAGAGAGCTCTCCACACTAATGAGAGTTCTGGCCAAAGTCAGTTTTTTTCCATTGCCTTTTTATCTAGCTGTGTTGGATGCTATCATCTACTTCTGACACTTCACAGAACCTATGTGGGTGAGGGAGGCAGAGAGATTACTGAAACTGGAGTCTGGAAAGCTGACTTTCAATTTTGTTCTTGGGCACTGACTAGGTGTGTGTTTATGGGCAAATCATTTGCCTCTCTCGGATCCTCCTCAGGTTGGCATCCTCTATAAAATGCTCATAATTATAAATTGTGAGCTCCTCCTACATCAACATAGTAGAGTTCTGGTTTAATAGAGAAGGCTTAATCAGTTAATTTGCTCTATGTACCTCATAAGAGTGTTATGAGGAAAACAATTTATAAACTTTGAAAATGTTATATTAATATGACTTAATTATTCTAGTTAAGTATCTCAGGATCAGAAAGAGATGAGTTCCTTAGTGGGAAAAGTTGATAAATGCCTCAGGAATAGAAAAAAGGGGTCTTTTGATTCTTCTTCAGGTTGCACTCTAGACTTTCTCTACCATTCTAAAGCCTTGCCATACCCCAGATCTTTATCCTGAAGTCTCACTCCAACCCTGTTATTCACACATTGGAAGGTCTCTGTCTCTCTGTCTCTCTTCCTTTCTCTTGTCTCTGTCTTTGTTTCATTGAGTAGCAACTCCCTGAGCCACCATGTAGAGTCGTTGCCCCAACCAGCCATGTCTCATATCTCTGCATACTGTATTCTGGCCTTTCTTTATCATGTCCTCCAGTACATTTGTCTATCCATACCTTCTTTTTTTCAGCTTCCCATCATGTGTCTTCCCCATTACAATGTAAGCTCCTTGAGTGCAGTTACTCTTATTTCTATTTGTATTCCCAGTATTTAGCACAGCACTATTTTTTTCTTGAATCAATAACAAAGTAGGCTGGTATCTACTTTTTAGAGAAGTATAGTCTTGGTACTCCATTGGGTACCATTGTGGATACATAAAGAAGTTTTGTAAAATTGATGTGGCAAAAAGAGGATAATTTGTCAATGAAGTACACATTTTCCTTCCTTTACTTTTTCTTCCAAATGGGATTTTTTAATAAAATAAGCTACCATTATTCTTTAAACTTAAATTTTTTTCTACCATACACATTTATATATCTTTCATACATATGAAATATTTATGTGTTGTTACATTGTTATATGTATATAAATAGGTATCATTAGAAGTTATATACTGGAGGAGGATTAATCTGTGTTTTATAGCAATGGTGTCAAACTCAAATAGAAATGAGGGCCATTGATTTACACATTAACTTTCTCTCATTCTACTTTTTGGATCCCTGCTGACTGCATATTGACTTAGTTTTAAAATGTAATGTCCTCTATATTTTATTGTACATTTACTTATTTTATTAAATATTTCCCAGTTACATTTTAGTCTGATTTAGGCTTCTTTTTGGATTCTTGGGGGCTGTGTTTGACCTTTCTTGTATAGGAAAGAAGCATGAACAAACTTGAGTCCCTTCTAGTTTTCTATTAAATTCATCAAACAATAACTCAACTTCTCTCAGCTTATGGGGAAATCTTCCTCCTTAGAGTAATTCTGCATGAGGGAGGGATGTAGCTTTAGAATGTTTGGGCAGGGGCCCAAATATTATATTACAGGGAGCAAGATTAATATTTCATTTGGAATCTCGTCCTCATCCCAATCTCTGTGGCACCAATCTGATTTGGTGTATTGGAACTACTTTGTTAATTTCTTTTCTTTTTAAGAAGAGAGAAGGGAGTGCCAAGAAAATAGAATTTCTTTTTCCCCCTAGGCACTACCCACTCCTCTAATTTTGGGAAGATAAAGCTTCTGAGAAAACCAGGAATTTTAAATACTAACTTTAGCATGCCTTCTCTCCCTAGTGTCTTATTGCTTGTGTTAATTACTGCAATAGCCTTCTGGTTGGTCCCCTTGCCTTAAGACTCTTTCCATTCCAGACCATCTTCCC
This sequence comes from Gracilinanus agilis, assembly GCF_016433145.1. Lineage (NCBI taxonomy): Eukaryota > Metazoa > Chordata > Mammalia > Didelphimorphia > Didelphidae > Gracilinanus > Gracilinanus agilis. Next base: position 448,200,791 of record NC_058133.1, read on the forward strand.
CTCAGCTGCCAAAGTGAATTTCCTAAAGGTTAGATCTGACCATGACAAACCCCTCTGTCAAGTTTAGTAGCTCCCTCTCACCCCCGGGATCCAAAAGGAAGATCTGTTTTTTTTTTAAAGCTCTTCATAGCCTGATCTCTTCTGACCCTCTGTCATCTCTACCATGTGTACTTTGAGCCAGTTAGACTGGCATAATTGCCATATGTTCCTCACACTCAATACTCCATTTCCTGTCTTTGTGCCTTTCATTTGACCATAACCCATGCCTAGAATGCTCTCCTAACAACTCTCTGCCTCTTACTACAGCTTCCATTAAGACTCAGCTCAAACCCCATCTTCTGCAGGCCTCTTTCCCCATTATTCTCCACTTGCCAGTGTCTCCTCTCAGATTGCCTTATGTTTACACTGTATATATCGTGTATGTTCCTAGTATTTATATGTTTCCCACATTTGAATGTAAGTGCTTTGAGGACAATGACTTTTTTGGGTGTTTGTCTTTCTTTGGTATTCCTAACTCTTTGCACAATTCTGCAAGTATAGAAAGTACTTTAGCAAATGCTTGTTGACTGTTGGACTGCTTTACTTCTTGACTATCATGGAACACTTGTAGATTCTGACTGTTTCTTCTTATCCAAGGAAGAAAAAGGGTCAATCCCATATTCTCTTCTCATTTTTCTTCTCTCCCAGTTCTTTGTCTGAATAATAGAATAGTGTTCTCTTTGTTTCCTCAGAACCAAAAACAACAAACAAAAAACCAGAAAAGGAGCCACATTGACTCTTCCCCATTTAGAAAAGGAGTCTTGTCTCTTTTTGAATGGTGGGTTATAGAAAAAGGACTGTCTGAATCCTTTTTCCTAGCGACAGAATAACTCTTACCTAACCCTAGTTAGTTAGTTACACAATTGAATGGAATTAGGAAGTGGGAAAGGGAAACTGGAGGAATTTAGTTTCAAACCTATCTTGTTTATTTTTAATGAAATTTGATTTGAAATTTGATAGGCTTTAAAACATTTTTTATTCTTTTGCCAATTACATGTAATAACAAATTTCCATATAAGTTTTCCAAGATTATATGATCCAAATTGTCTCCCTCCTTCCCTCCCTGCTTCTGGAGCTGCTGGCACTCAATTAGTTGATAGGCTTTTAAATTTAAAAACTGAGTGAAGTGGTGGTAAATTATTATAATGTTAGATTAATGTAGGCACATAAGTTCCCCTCCCCCCGAGTTTGGGCAGTATAAACAATAAAGGCTTGAATTAATGGACTGTTTGTGGGGACAAGTAATAATACTCCTTTGTTCAGAGGCTTTTAGCTTCCAACAAAGCCCCTTCTTTACCACCTTGTGAAGTCAGACCTTCAAAGCCAAAGTCCTTAACCTTCTTTGTGTCAACCTCAGGTGCTTGGGCAGACAGCCTGATGGAGGTGATGGAACCTGCTCTGCTTTGCCTCAGTCTGGGAGGCTTGTCTGCTAGTAGCAGTAGATAGCTGGGTGTCTGCTTAGGCATATTTAGCTCCCGGAAGAGTCCCCAATCAGGGACTCACCAGCTGCACACTTACTTAGCCCTTGGCCAAAGTATGAGGTCATGTATGAGTACCATCTCCTGGCAACATGAGATGAGTGTAGGTTGGCAGGATGAACCATCCAAAAAGGCCTTGGAGTGTTCCTGCTAGGTGGGAAAGGTAGATCTTGTACTGATTTTCGAAAAAAAAAGTCCTGTGCCAAAGCCCAAGAGAAACACATGTGATCACATAGCATTCTGGTTATGGAAATAATAATGAAAGTTTAGGTCAGGGCAGTTCTAGCTAGACTGTAAAGGCACTTGAGTACTTTCTAACCTTTATTGTTTTTATTTATTCTTAATGAGATTTGATTTGAGATTTGATAGGCTTTAAAATTTTTTTATTTTTATTTATTTTACCAATTACATGTAATAACCAATTTCCATATAAGGTTTCCAAAGTTGTCATCTCCCATTATATCCAGTGCTCTCACCACTATGCCTTTCCAACTCTCTTAAATCTGAAGTCTTCTTAACCTGCCTGAAAACTCTGAAATGACACTTTTTATTACAGAATCTGAGTTGGCAAAACTGAAAGATCACCTAGTCCAACCTGTTCCTTAGAGATGATATCTTGATATGTAGATTTAGGATTGAAAAAGTTCTTTGGAATCATCTAGTCTAATTCTCAGTTTTTATATAAGAACAAACTGAATCCTAAAGAACAAAAGTGATTCATCCAAAGTCATAAATATAATACCAGGATTTGCATCCAGACCCATTGACTCCAAATCTAATGTTCTTTTCTACTGTCTCATGCTGCCTTTTCTTCAATAGAAACTGGGGAGGTAGGTGACTAAAGGCAGATAATTCCATGATTTATGGTTTATTTTGTTCTTAAGCAAAGCTAGCATCATCATAAAGGACCTTCATTTTTCCAGGTTGTTCATAATTAAAGTATCACTCAATAGAGAATACTTGAAAAGACATAAATCAAAAAATGTCTATGGTGTAATGACTTTGGATCAAGGAAGGCTTAGGTTCAAGTTCTGTTTCTAACATGTACTGGCCCTGTGACCCTAAACAAATCACTTCTCAGCACAACAGACAACTTCCTAAGATTAGATAGATTGATTGCAGAACAGGTGACTGTCTGCATTAGGGAATGGAGTTTCCTCACTGGGAGTTCCACACAGGTTTGAAATCATAGTTCCAATCCTTTTCCCTTTCCCACCTCCTACTCAAAAGGAATTGACTTATCTTTGTACACGTATTTGTCAGTATTCCTATTTAATTAAATAAAAACAAACAAAAAATGTTGCTGTTACTGTGTACAATATTTTCCTGATCTTACTAAATTCACTCTGCATCAGTTCATGAGGGTCTTTCCAGCTATTTCTGAAATCATCCTGTTCCATCATTCCTTATAACATAATAGTATTCCATGATATACCACAATTTTTGCAGCCATTCTCCAATTGATGGACATTCCTTTAATTTCTAATTCTTTGCCACTACAAAAAAGAGCAGGTATAAATATGTACAAGTAGGTTCTCCCCCTCCTTTTTTTTTTTATTTCTTTGGGATACAGACTCACTAGTGATATTACTGGATCAAAGGATGTACTTTGTTTTATAGCCCTTTGGGCATAATTCCAAATTGCCATCCAGAATGGTTGGATCAGTTCAGAACTCCACCAGCAATGCATTAGTGTCCCAATTTTGCCACATCCCCTCCAACATTTATCATTTTCCTTTACTGTCATATTGGCCAATTTGATAGGTGTGAGGAGGTGGTATCTCAGAGTTGTTTTAATTTGCATTTCTCTAATCAAGAGTTACCACTGCTTTTTGAGAAAGTTCAGCACAGAGTCCAAACAAGCGAACAAAAGAATTTCCAGTAGATAGTGAAGCCATCTAGCTGTTCCTTTGGATGACAGTTTCAATAACTGCCTATTTGAAATATTTGTCCAAGACATTGTTGAATTATTGTAGATCTGTGATCTTTTTGTTGTTTGCATTCCCTTCACCAATGTTAAACTTAACTTATTCATTCTACTTATTATTTATCCTTTCCATCTTGGTTCATGCCCTTTCATAAGTTCACAAGAGTGGATCTACTCAAGGTGCTGGATGTGGGTGGGACAGAGGGGATTCTTTGTATTTTTTTGACATTGTGTTACTGGAGCATATGGAATATTTCAGTTATCTCATTACTTTTGTGTGACTGGATATCCTTTTTTGCCCCAGTATTTCATTTCCGATGACAGTCCTTTGTAACAGTTCCTATTTTTTTTTTTTTGCAAAGTGTTGCAACCTACTCCCGCCATCATCTTCTCTTTTCCATTGCATTTTGCATAATCTTCAATTTCAGTTCTTCAGAGACTGTAGTGTTAAATGACTATAAGTCACTTGAATATTGACATTAAAATGAGGAGCCTCAGTTTCAGTAAGGATCTTACAGCTATTAAAAGAACTTTGCATTTTCCAGCTCCCTTTCTTTCTCTTGTTCAGTTCTGGCCCCAACTCAATGTCCATTTTTTAAATCTTGAAATTAAATAATATGATAAGCAAGCTCTTGTAGGTTGTCCATTCAGTTGAATATCATAATCTAAACAATGGCATTCTTTATCCATTTTGTTTTTACTGTGTACACAGACAAAACTCATTACACTGATTATGACCATATAGGAGACAGATATTGTTTGGGGCTAGATGCCCAGCATGATTGCCACCCTCAAACAGGAGTTATCTAGAAGTTCCTCACCTTCTATAAATACTCTCTTCTTGATGTCGATCTCCTCTATGACAGTGATGAATATTTTTGGCATGCATACTTCCTTCTGTTTTATGCCTTGTCTGATGTTAATGATGAAGTAGTTGTTGGATATATTTTCTGTTATATTCTCTAATTTTGAGATATATATATGAGATATTTTGTTGTCAGAGATGATACATTGAAGATAATCCAATAACATGCATTTTTATAGTCTGCAAACAGTAAGCAAAGCGGGGATCTTATGTTTTTATGTCTTTCATTGAATAATAATATGATAAAAATGTCATCTGGGAATATTGCTTATGAAAGGCCACCATTTCCCTTCCAATACAAGAATGCCCTTATTGTTTGCATAGATTATTCTAATAAAATTTTACAGATATAGGGAAGTGGACACATGGATTGATAATTGTTCTATTGTTGATATGATGTTCTATTGTTTACTTTTTGTGGGATAATAACAAGGTCTGAGATGTTTGTCTTCATTTCCCTAAAGAAATATGAAATATATCTCCTCCAGCTCAGACTTCTTTATTATACCCTATCCCATCTAGTATTTTTTCCCTCTTGACTTCTTTAGTGCCATTTCTGCTTCTCTTATAAGCACATTAAGGATTGTGCTGGAGTGTCGAGGTTCCACTCTTTTTGATGGTTTGTTGTAAAAAAAAATCTCTGCAAGTGAAAGCAGCAGAACCAGGAGAACCTTATACACAGAGACAGATACACGGTGGCACAATCGAATGTAATGGATTTCTCTACTAGCAACAATGCAGTGATCCAGGACAATTCTGAGGGACCTATGAGAAAAAATGCTATCCATATCCAGAGAAGGAACTGTGGGAGTAGAAACACAGGAGAAAAACAACTGCTTCATTACATGGGTTGATGGGGATATGATTGGGGATGCAGACTCTAAATGATCACCCTCATACAAATATCAATAATATGGAAATAGGTCTTGATCAATGACACATGTAAAACCCAGTGGAAATGTGTGTTGGCTATGGAGAGGGATGGGAGAGAGGAGGGAAAGAACATAAATCGTGTAACCATGGAAAAATTCTCTTAATCAATTAAATAAAATTAAAAAAATCTCTTCAAATCTTTTTTATTGTTCTCCTAATTTTATCCTTAATATTATTTGCTAAGTTTAATGTGAAACTTTGCTTAATTGAATTTCCCATTCAACTTTCAAACTAATCTTCTTCACATCTTCTTGCTATTTTATGAGGCTATGCTACTCCTTATTTTTCACCATCACTCTCCATATGATTTTATAAATGAGTTTACATTTTTAAGTTGGTATTGCCCATGGCTGTTGAATCAGTTTTCCCCTATGGCAAGTAAGTCAAATATTTCCTGATTAAAGTGCTAGTTAGTTTGTTAGTCTCTTTTGACCTCATAATGACATTTGATTTACATTGTTTAAATTTTTTTTATTAAATCATTGTAATCTTTGTTATAATTAGGTATCCTTTCTTCCATTCATTTTCAATTTTTGACATCAATAACTTATTTGAGTATAATCAGGGCACAATTATTTTAAGTATATGTTGTATCTTTTTCTCATTTTTGTAATTTTGATCTTTGCTCTAACTTGTCTGATTATACATAGACAGCTGAGTCAGGGATGACACTCCCCTGACTAAAATGGTCATTCTTTCCTGCTAAAATATAATCTGTTTTATTTTTGGGTGGCATGCTATTGGTATAAAGAACTCAAATCGCTATGTTTAGTGCTGTTTTTTTTTTTCTTGAAGAAAATATACATGATATGTAGACATGAAGCTTCTGTTTAGGCTACTTATTTTGACCTTATAGTTCCTACTAATGAATTATATTTTTCAGACCTTTTTGCTGACTTCACCTATTCCATCTTTGCGTTGAAGTCACTGAGTGTCAGCATATATATTGATTTAATTTTTGAGGGCTCTTACAGAGTTCTTCATATACTTTCTCTACATGTTCATTCTCTGTAACAGATGTTGATACATAAGATGCAGTCATTTTCTTGGGAAGTTTTGCATTCCACTAAATCAAGCCCTATTAATGAGAAGCAACATGGCAGAATGTAAAGAGACTAGATGGAGGATGGAGTCAGAAAAGATCTGAATCAAAAACCACCTGCCCTTACAAATTGTGGATCTTACTTCATTTGTAAAATTGGAGACAATAGTACCTATAGATCTATCTTGTGGGGTCTTATGAGGATCAAAAGCAGTACTCTAAAGGTCTGGCCACTATTACATCTTTGTCTTTGTATTTGTAGCAGTTAACATAATACCTAATATTTATTAGGTGCCTGCTGACTGACAGAATTTATTTACCCAGTTATGAATTTACTTAACCATACTGTTATGCAACAACCACAATAATAATAATTAGTAATATAAAACATATCAAATGTTATTTCATTTAACATCACAACAACTCTTCAAGGTAGGCTCTTACTATTTTACCATTTCTGAAGTGAGGAAAATTAGACAAGAAAGAAGTTAGGTGGACTTGTCCAGGGTCTCATAACTATGAAGTGCCTGAGGCTGAATTTGAACTCAGGTCATCTTGATTCCAAGTCCAGTACTCTATATACTACATCACCTAGCTGCCAACATAATTTTATCTTGAAACACAAACAATAACATGAGAGACTTTGAAATACCAAAACACTATTGATGATTATGGAGAATGAGAGAAGCTCCATAGGTGTGGAAAAAGGGAAACATTGTCTCCGTTTTTTTTGAAGAGATCCTCATAAGACCCCACAAGATAGATCTATAGGTACTATTGTCTCCAATTTTACAAATGAAGTAAGATCCACAATTTGTAAGGGCAGGTGGTTTTTGATTCAGATCTTTTCTGACTCCATCCTCCATCTAGTCTCTTTACATTCTGCCATGTTGCTTCTCATTAATAGGGCTTGATTTAGTGGAATGCAAAACTTCCCAAGAGAATCAGTCTAAAAAAGGAGGCTATGGCTTACTAGGGATTGAATTGGCCAGGTATAGATTTAAAATTAAAAAAGAAAAACATCTTTCTTAATTCTTGCTATATCATCCAAGGGCACTGTTACGTTTCATAAATTTACCATAATATTTTTGAGCTACTTGTGATTTCTTTGTTGGGGGTATACTTGCTACCTACTCACAGTTACTATGGTTGAAAATTTTATCACCCCTGTGGTCAGGCTGGGAAAAGGCCACTGTGAACTTAGCTGTACTGGTCCTTGAGTGTCCTCGAGTGACTGAGACACACTTTGGCCCAGTTTGCAAAGCTTTTACCACTCTGAGGGATCATTCTCAGGGAATGAAAATTAATATTGGCATAGACAAAGTGTCCTGCAGACTGTCCTTATGGTCTCTTCGTGTAGTCATTAAGAGACATTGGAATAAATCCATATTAGAGATTGTATATGCACATACATAATAGGCACACCCATTTTTATATTCCTCATGGAAAATATCTGATGATGCAATTTTATTAAAAGAACTAGAGAAAAAAAGGAATGATTGCATTGTGACATAATTTAAAGAAATTACTTACTTACATATTATTTGATAGCTTAGAGTAGCAATGCTAAAAATGTGATCCATATATATGTATATATGAATTCTATGTGCTATTGAGATTGTTTATGGAAAAAATTAATCTAATTCATTTTTGATGAAGGAGTTTTTGGCATATCAGAGAAATTTTAAAAAATTGAATTGACAGCCTCTGAAGTATTCACTGTAATATTAAATTTATAACTGTATGTGGGCTTAGCTGTCAGGTAGTTAACTTTTTTGAATTAAGAATTTTAAATTTCTGAATTTTAAATTATTATGTATAACTTTGGAATATATATTCACTTATCAAATTCAGAAGGTATGTTAACTTTGTCCATATGTGTACTTTTACATATAAATAGCTGTAAAATGTAAAAAAACCTGCCTTCTGGCAGGTAGAATGCTGTTAAGGGACTTAGCTAGAGACTGAGTGTTCTGTGTTAGAGAAAGATGTTCAGTTCATCAGTCATTAAATTAGCATATATTTAGCATCTCCTGGAGCTATAGGACTTGGGTTACACCCATAGTATATAAAAAAAATCTGTTCTGCTGAACTGCTTTATAATGGGTGCTTACTCATAACCCCCAAATTATATTGATGTCCTTTTTTGAAGATATTTGTGAATTTCTTCCCTCTCAAATCTAATTGATATCTTTTCAGTGTGTCATATGTAAGCTTCACTTCCACACACTATAAACTTACTGTCTGGAATTTGGGTAATTGGGAAAGTAGACAAAATAAATTTGGTAGTTCTTAAATAGCAGTATATATTTTTTTCTATATGTGTACTCAGATTATCTACCCAATTTTAAGTTTTGGTTTGTCTTCCTTGGCTTTCTCTCTGACTGTCTACTCTTGCTGCCAAGTAGGCGTATACTCAGGAAATGAAAGTTAATTAATATTGGCATAGACAAAGTGTAATTAGGAAGATGCATATGCTGCTTCTGGGAAAACCAGAGCAAAGATATAACACATTCCAAAGCCAAACATAAAAACACTTTGTTATATTGGCACCACCACTCCAATCCCTGCAGTGAAAATAATTTGAACTTGGCCATCAGTTTTTTTAAACATTTAATAATATTTATTTTTTAGAAAAGTTAACATGGTTACATAATTCATGCTCTTACTTTCCCCTTCACCCCCTCCCCCCCAACTTCCCCCCCCCCCCCATGGCTGATGCGCATTTCCACTGGTTTTAACTTGTGTCATTTATCAAGACCTATTTCCAAATTGTTGATAGTTGCATTGGTGTGGTAGTTTTGAGTCTACATCCCCAGTCATGTCTGCCTCAACCTATGTGTTCAAGCAGTTGCTTTTCTTCTGTGTTTCCTCTCTTGTAGTTCTTCCTCTGAATGTGGGCAGCATTCTTTTCATAAATCCCTCAGAATTATCCTGGGTCATTGCATTGCTGCTAGTACAGAAGTCCATTACATTCTATTTTACCACAGTGTATTGGTCTCTGTGTACAATGTTCTTCTGGCTCTACTCCTTTTGCTCTGCATCAATTCCTGAAGGTCTTTCCAGTTTACGTGGAATTCCTCCAGTTTATTATTCCTTTGAGCACAATAGTATTCCATCACCAGCATATACTACAATTTGTTCAGCCATTCCCCAATAGAAGGGCATCCCCCCATTTTCCAGTTTTTTGCCACCACAAAAAATGCGGCTATAAATCTTTTCGTACAAGTCTGTTTATCTATGATCTCTTTGGGGTACAGACCCAACAATGGTATGGCTGGATCAAAGGGCAGGCATTCTTTTATAGCCCTCAGAGCATAGTTCCAAATTGCCAGTCAGAATGGCTGGATCATTTCACAACTCCACCAGCAATGCATTAATGTCCCGATTTTGCCACATCCCCTCCAGCATTCATTACTCTCCCCTTCTTTCATTTTAGCCAATCTGCTAGGTGTGAGGTGATACCTCAGAGTTGTTTTGATTTGCATTTCTCTAATTATTAGAGATTTAGAACATTTTCTCATGTGCTTATTGATACTTTTGATTTCTTTATCTGAAAATTGCCTATTCATGTCTCTTGCCCATTTATCAATTGGGGAATGGCTTGATTTTTTTTCCCCTTAAGATAAACTTTTTTTTGACTGTTTAATAATATATTTTTTTAGAAAAGTTAACATGGTTACATGATTCATGCTCCTACCCTTCCCTTCAACCCCCCCACTTCCCCCTCTGCAGCCGATGCGCATTTCCACTGATTTTAACACATCCCATTGATCATGACCCACTTCCAAACTGTTGATAGTTGCATTGGTGTGGTAGCTTTGAGTCTACATCCCCAATCACGTCAGCCTCAACCCATGCATTCAAGCAGCAATGCAATGATCCAGGACAATTCTGAGGGACTTATGGTAAAGAATGCTGCCCACATTCAGAGGAAGAATTGCAGGAGTGGAAACACAGAGATTGGTCATCAGTTTTCCCAACTCTAGTGAAAATAGAAAGGGAATGACTTAAGATAGTAGGTCATCTTAGTTCTGAGCTTGAAGTGAGGATGAATCACAAATCTCAAATCTGGAGTTTGCCTGCATATAGACAGAAGCTGATAAATGCTTTGTGACCCTGGGCAATTCACTTAGCTCTCTTTGCCTCAGTTTCTTCATCTGTAAAATGAGCTGGAGAAGGAAATGGCAAACTACTCCAGTATCTCTATCAAGAAAACCGCAAATGGGGCCATGAAGAGTCAGACACAACTAAAAAATGACTGAAAAACAGAAGCAGTTTTAGGTAGACATTTTGACCTAACTTTTAAATGTACTATCTATATTCATTGCCCACTCTTAAGGGCAAAAGTGTATTTCACTCCTGTGCTGCTTGCGATTTAGATATAAAAAAGATAACTCAGACTTATAATTTCAAAAGCTTTTGGAATGGCCAAGAAATTCTACCCATATAAATTTGTGTCTGCTTTCCAATTGTCATAGTCTTAGAGAATTGCCTGGAATATGATTATAACTTACTCTGGTTCACAAAGCCGCGATGGGTCAGACCTGGTAGTTAACCATATCAACAATGGAACTAATAGAAATCACATGATTATCTCAATAGATGCAGAAATAAGCCTTTGACAAAATACTTTGAAATTGAAAACATAAAAGAAAAGGAATAAAAGGGCCTTTCCTCAAAATAATAAACAATATTTATTTATTTAAAACCAGCAGCAAGTATAATCTGCCATGGTGATAAGTTAGATGCCTTCTCAATAAGATCAGGAATGAAGCAGGAATGCCCATTATCACCACTACTATTAAATATTTTTCTAGAAATGATAGCAGTAACAATTAGAGAAGAAAAAGAAATTGAAGGGATCAAAATAGGCAATGAGGAAACTAAACTATATCACTCTTTGCAGATGAGATGATGTTATACTTAGAGAACCCAAGAAAATCAACTAAAAAGCTAGTGGACATAATAACTTTAGCAAAGTTGCAGGGTACAAAATAAATCCACATAAATCATCAGCATTTCTATATATTTCCAACACAACTCAACAGCAAGAGTTACTAAGAGAAACTCCATTTAAAATCACTTTAGACAATATAAAATATTTGGAAATCTATCTGCCAAGACAAACACAGGAATTATATGAACACAAATACTAAACACTTTTCACACAACTAAAACTAGATTTAAACAATTGGAAAAATCTTAATTGCTTTTGGATAGGACAAGCTAATATAGTAAAAATGACAATTCTATCTAAATTAATTTACTTATTCTGTGCCATACCTATCAAACTACCCAGAAACTTTTTTTATAGTTAGAAACTATTATAACAAAGTTGATCTGGAATATCAAAGGAACTAATGAAAAAAAAAATGAAGAACGGAGGCCTAGCAGTACCAGATATTTAATTGTACTATAAATCAGTGATCATCAAAACAATATGGTATTGGCTAAGAAGGGTGGATCAGTGGAATAGACTAGGGGTAAATGACTTCAGCAAGATAGTGTTCAATAAACCCCCAAATCCCAGCTTTTGGCATAAGAACTCACTATTTGACAAAACTGCTGGGAAAATAGGAAAACAGTATGCGAAAAATCAGGTTTAGATCAACATATCTCATGCCCTATATCAAGATCAATTCAAAATGGGTAAATAACTTATATAAAGAGGGATATTATAGGTAAATTAGGTGAACATAGAATAGTATACCTGTCAGATCTATGGGAAAGGAAATAATTTAATACCAAGCAAGAGAGAGAGAACATTACAAAAATGTAAAATGAATAATTTTGATTATATTAAATTTAAAAAGGTTTTGTACAAACAAAACCAATGCAACCAAAATTAGAAGGAAAGCAATAAATTGGGAAAAAATTTTACAACAAAATTCTCTGACAAAGGTTTAATTTCCCAAATATATAAGTAATTAAATTTACAAAATTTATAAAAAATCAAATTTACAAAAATTCAAGCCATTCCCCAATAAACAAATGGTCAAAGGACACAAATAGGCAGTTTTCAGATGAAGAAATCAAAATTATCAATAATCAAATGAAAAAGTGCTCTAAATCCCTCCTAATTAGAGAAATGGAAATCAAAACAACTCTCAGGGTACCACCTCACACCTAGCAGATTGGCCCATATGATAGTAAAGGAAAATAATAAATGTTTGAGGGGATGTGATAAAATTGGTATACTAATGCATTGCTAGTAGAGTTGTGAATTAATCCAAACATTCTGGAAGGTAATTTGGAATTAAGCTCAAAGGGCACTAAAAGAATGCATGCCCTTTGATCCAGCAATACCACTACTGGGTTTGTACCCCCAAAAAATAACAATGAAAAATTTTCATAGAAAAGTTTTTATAGCTGCACTCTTTGTGTTGGCAAAAAATTGGAAAATGAAGGGGGGGGTATCCATTGATTGGGGAATGGCTGAACAAATTGTGGTATCTGATGGTGATGGAATACTATTCTAAGGAATGATGAACTGGAGGATTTCTATACAAACTGGAAGAACTTCAATGAACTGATGCAGAATGAAATGAGCAGAACTAAGACAACATTATACACAGAAAGTGAAACATTGTGGAACTATCCAATGTAATAGATGTTGCTACTAATAGTAATGCAATGATCTAGGACAATTCTGAGGGACTTATGAGAAAAAACACTATCCAGATGGAGAGAAAGAACTGTGGGAGTAGAAATGCGGAAGAAAAACATATGACTTATCACTTGTTTGTATGGGTATATGATTTGGGGTTTTGGTTTTAAAAGATTGCTCTATTTCAAAAATGAATAATATGAAAATAGGTATCAAGTGATAATGTATGTATAACCCAGTGAAATTGTTTGTTGGCTCAGCTCCAGGAGGAAAAAAACCAAAAGAAGTGGGAGTAGTTTTCAGGACTGCCTTTCTTTCCGTTATTCTACACTTGCCTCTTGGGACTTACATAATTTATTGTTTAAAATGTTAGTGATTACTGTATAATATAACAACAATATTATATAGTGATCAACTGAGAATGACTTAAGTCTCTCAGCAACATGATGATCTAAGACAACTCCAAAGGGCCCATAATGAAAAAGGCTGTCTACCTTGAGAAAAAAATCAGATAGAATCTGAATGTATATCAAAGCATGCTATTTTCACTTTATTTTCTTTGTAGATTTTTAAAAAGATGTCTTTCCAACAACGTGATTATTATAGAAATATATCTTGTATGATCTCATATATATAATCTATGATAAATTCTTTACCATCTCAGGGAAGGAGAAATAGGGGGAGAAAGAATTTGTAATTCAACATTTTGAAAAACAATATTAAATGTTAAACTTTTAGTTTTAAAAGTTTTAGTTAGTTAAATTTTAAAATTTGTCTTTACATGTAATTACAAAATTAAAATATGATTGAGACAAAAAATGAGTTGTCAATGATTTTTTTAAATTGTTCTGTAAGAAAATCTGCATAGGGGTTCCTAACTATTGTTTGCATCTTTTTCCACTTGTTGTTTCAGGTTATCCCCTTCATGCCCCTGAAGCCTACTTCCCTTATTTTAAAAAGAATAACGTGACTACAATTATTAGGCTGAACAAAAAGATCTACGAGGCAAAACGATTCACAGATGCAGGTTTTGAGCACTATGACCTCTTCTTCATAGACGGCAGCACACCGAGTGATAACATTGTTCGACGATTCTTAAACATATGTGAAAACACCGAAGGAGCAATTGCTGTACATTGCAAAGGTTGGTCCTTTATATATATATATATCTTTCTGAATTTGGATGAAGTTAAAAAATATCATAAACAACAACTCAAAAAACCAAACTAAACCAAAACCTGAAGACATATATAGAGAAGCATGAGGAGGGGGAATAATAAAATCCTGATATTTTCTACCTCATAAGACACAAGAACCCCTTTAATAAAATATCTATTTCTCTAGAAGAATACTCTTCAATGGGGGAGAACCAGGGGTCATTGACTGATCCTGGGTGGTAGGTGATGCTTTCTGTGATCACTTCTGGAAACGCAGCGGCTCTTCCCAGTCTGTTTTCTGACATTGTGCACTGTGATTAGAAAACATGATAAGCAAATTACTGGGGATATTCAGCTAAGTTCCAATTAGTATGAATGATGAATCCCCTGAAGTGATAGCATTATTTGATTTTGCATGGCATATTTTCTTTGCACTGGAACCAGTTGCTATTCTTACATAATTATAACTTGGAGTTGTGGGAATTTAATACCTGCAACCACTTTAGGGGATCATTATTTGCACTAATCAGGACCTAGCTAGTACATTGAAGCAGATAAAATTGTAAGATAAAAAGGGTTGTTTTTTGTATTCTTACCTTTCTCTTCTTTCAGAAGTCTTCTACTTTATTTTGATCCTCTATCTTTGCATGAGGCTCCGTGCCAACTTGTTGTTCTCTGGTAATTCAAGATCATTCTTTATAAGGTGACTGAGCTCCTAGTTCTCTTCTTTCCCATCAAAATTACTTATTTGTTACATATCATTGCCACTTCCCCCAATCTTTTCCTCTATCACAGTTTCTTATCTTCATCCAGGTCTCTTCTTTGAGGACAAATGAGATATTGCTTTTATTCAGAAGACTTCTGCTCTCGAATGTGTCAGTCCCTTGTGGTACTTCTTTTTGGTCAGCTAATGATTAACTTATTCAATTAAAATATATGGGGAAACTTGGGTGGATATTTTTGGTGAAAGACTGTCTAGTCTATGGAAGAACAAAGTAAACATAGGCTCTCAGAAAACCAGGAAAGTTACCAGAAACAAGTTCTGAAGGATTGCAAACTCCACTTCTGATTACTTTTCCCTTTCCTAGAATGGCAATGAGGTCAAGAGATACTAAAGTTCTTTGAAGCCATTGTTCATAGCTTCAAGTGGTAGAGAAACCCTTTGGACGCTTTTCTTTTTGGAACATCCTGGTTATTTTCCACATGCAGGTTTTAAAGATGCCACTTAGTGGTGCTGTTCTCATATTTTAGTTTTTGAGAAGGCTGTTTCTTTAGTGTTTTATGGAAATTGACTAGTGGGTGTGAGGGATTATATAGCTCTCATTCTCTGTCTGAAGCTGCTGTTTCTGACTTATTCAGATGAGCATGGCTTTCGTTCTGATAAAAATTTTAAATACCATTTTGTAGGCTCTGGTTTCTATGTTTAATAATCGTGTAGGTGTAGAGACTTTGATGAACACGTGAGCTGCTTGTAGAAGCTTCAGTTTGCCAGAACCCTGGAATGATCAAAATGATTAGCACGTGGCCTAGGAGTTTAGATAAGGGCACCGAGTGTCAGCCCTTTTACACTTTGAACAGGGCCCTTTCCCCTCTGCCCCCACCCTCAACCCCAAACTTACTTCCTCGCTGAATAGGTCTCTATTTTTGCAGAATTTAAAATATAAGCGAACTTGCTTAGAAGAGTCATTATTAAATTTGCTGCTTGCTCTAACAGCCGCTTATTCTGCTTCTAATCAGGTCACAGTGAGTGGGGTTGAGTGGGCTTCTCCTAGATGTGATTCATGTACATCATAAGTTTGCTTTACCTTTCTGGTTTGCTACCTTTTTGTATAGTTGAAGATTGCTTAGATTTAGAAAAATTCAAGTTTGATACCTCATTGGAAACTATATGGGAAAAACAGTTAACTAGCTCCCTGCATTATATTGAGCTGAGAATGCTTATTCCCTTTTTCCACCTGCATTATATTAGAAAATAAAAAAAGGAAAAGAGTTAAAATTTCAATATGAATTTCATTTTTCAATAAAGTAATTGTTGTTGTACAAAGTCAGGATTTTTTCTTTCTAAGAAAAGGCCTTTTTTTTTCTGTAAAAATATACAAATTCTGAAGAGAATGGGCTCAGTAGTTTTCATTGAAATCTCTACCTTGGATAACATGTGTGATACTTTACCTCTTGAATCATTCTATAAAGAAATCCACTTTATTATTAGAGCTCTCTGTCCTTGGTGTGCCTTAACAAAGTGCTAATTAGAAATAGCGATTTTGACATTGTGTAGTAGAAAAAATATTCTAATTAGAACTCTAAGCAACAAAATCAATTAACTGACATTAAATTATCTTGATAGGAAGATCACAATTTTCCAAGTTGGAGACTTTTCCATTTGTGTGTTATGATTGCTTCTACATGTACACACTTGTAGTATTATTTGATAAAGCCTGCACCTCCCATTTTAATTACAGCTGCATTGCTTTTAATAGAAACACTTCTATCTACTGTGGGCCTATTAATTATTTTGACATCTGCCCTAATTGAGTCAGCTTAATTTTCTGAGAATTGAAGTGGAACTAAGCAGCTTAATTGAATATGAAGGAGGAGAAGAAAGGAAATGAAGTTCAATAGAGTTTGCAAAAGGAATGAAAATGCCATATCTCCACAGGTGCCGAAAGGCAAGCTGGGTAGTTCCATTATGGAAATGAAATTCTAAACTCTATAATGATTTCACATACCTTCAGTTTTTTCTTTGCTATTCAGTCCTAGTGGATGATAAAGGGTTTGACTGTGAAATCTTTGGAAATAATGGGGAAAAACTGGAAAATTGAATACTGATTCAAAAACTTATAGGGTTTTTGGAAAATGAATAGAGTGGCAAAGTAATTATTATTGGCCTTGATGTTAATAGAGATTATCTGATTATTTCTTTTATACTACAAATTGTACAGGAACCTCTTTCATTTGGATGACTTTAGCATTGAAAACAAAAAAATTTTTAAAAGAAATGGTGAATTTTTCCTCTGCCGTTCAATTATATGTTAAGAACCCCCAGCTAGTCAGTGCTAAGAACATTCTTTTTATAGACCAAAATTGCAGACTCCATAAAATTTCTTTAAAAAAAAATGATGCAACTTCAGTTTCAGACACATTAGAGAAACTTTTATACTCTTTCACTTTTAGCTAATGGAACCAGAAAGTCCGTCAGATGAAGGATAAGGTAGTGACTGAAGGACAAGATAGCCATTTGTCTTCCATAGAGAGATTTTAGAGACATTTTGGATGCTTAAAATATATGACCTCCAGGTAAAGCTCCTGAAACTCACTGTCTTGTTCCATATATCAGTGTGGGCATAAATGATCTTGTATTTGAGTTAGCCGTAAAGGACTCTGGAGCTCCACACAGTAAAATACAAGCAACAGTTATCTCTGTTCTTACATTTAGGGCAAGAGGGTTTGTTATTATTGTCTAACTTCTAAAGAAGTAACTTCTTCAAGTACATTGTTCTAACTTAAAACTGGTTAGTTTAAGTAAAGGCAAAAGACAAGATCAGGATACAAGAAAGCTATATAAAAAAGGTCCTAACTTGAAAGAATAAGTAGTAGGAAGTAAGGATGAAATTATAATTAAAAAAACAAGGGGACAAAGAAAAGAGGCGATTCTTAAACATCTTGCATTACATACAGCTTTTATGGAGAAGGGGAAAAAAGTCTAGATACCTGAACATAGTTATAACAGGATTTAACTTGATCAGAAATAAGAGGTGGATAGAGAAAATAATTTTCCTTAATTTTCTGTTCAACAAAAATGAGCAGTATGAAACAGATGAAAAAGTCAGATTTAAATATCTCATTAAAACTATTGCTCAAATTGATTCTCTTTAATGATACCATTTCTGTAAGTGATACTATCACCCTTCCATTTTCTCAGACTAGTAACCTTGGAGTTATCTTTGACTCTTTGTCCCTGATGTCCACAATCCATCAACAAACACCAAACCTGGTTATTTTTTTTAAATGTGTCTCAGATTCATTTTTTTGAACCAGTGCTGCCACTAACTAAGGTCTATAATCTTGCCTATATTATTTGCAACAGCCTCTCTGCTCCAGTTTTTGAACTCCTTATCTAGCCTTGTGTATATATAATTTCTCTCCTTAATAACTAAAAAAATGACTTCTTTTTTCCATTTGCATCAAGTACAAATTCTGCGGTCTGGCTTTTAATGCCATCCATAGTTTGACCTCAGTACTTAATGGTACACGTTTTATTCACCCTCCTATTTCATGCGTATGCTCAAGGTTTCTTTTGCTCAGATGTCCTTTCTACAATTTCTTCTGATCCAGTATGGCCAATGGCAATATGAAGATTTGGATAGTAGAAAAACACAACTGAAACAGGAGGCTGAGCTAGATGGCCTATGAGATTCCTTCTAGTTCTAGGAAGATTTAGAGAAAAAAAGGATAATTTAAATAAGCTAGATGTTTTCCAGTTTGTGGGTACAGTAATATTGTGGAAGAAGTATGCACTAGGCTTGTTGAGTTTTAAAAGCTAGTCTTGGATCTGCCACTAGCTAATTAAGACCAGTGGCAAATTGCTTACCTCCCTCTAGCCTTTAGTTTCATTTTAAAATGGCTTCAGACATTATAGATCCAGAAACTATCATTTTTGTGACTTTTGGATTGAGAAATTTGATCACTCACAGAGGAAGTGGACTATGGAAAAAGGATAACTTAAAAAACAAGTCTAAAAATGATAGTCCTGTAAAATCTTAATTTCCACATTGATGAGAACATTGATCAATGCTAGGGAAAATAATCGATTTTCAAACACTTTAGAGGTATCAGAATAATAATCAGATTAATTAAAAAAAATGCCTTGTTAGACTAGTCTCATCATATTTGGCAGAGTAACAAGGATATTTTTTGTTGTTGGTTAGTTGGACTCTTTGTGACCCCATTTGGGGTTTTCTTTCTTTCTTTTTTTTTTAAATTAAAAAAAAATTTTTTTAAACCCTTACCTTCCGTCTTGGAGTCAATACTGTGTATTGGCTTCAAGGCAGAAGAGTGATAAGGAAGGGTGGGCAATGGGGGTCAAGTGACTTGCCCAGGGTCACATTGCTGGGAAGTATCTGAGGCCAGATTTGAACCTAGGACCTCCTGTCTCTAGGCGTGGCTCTCAATCCACTGAGCTACCCAGGGTTTTCTTGGCAAAAATACTGGAGTGGTTTGCCATTTCCTTCTCTAGCTATTTTACAGAATGAAGGCAGACAAGATTAGGTGGCTTGCCCAGGTTCTCTTGGCCATTAAGTCCAGATTTGAACTCAGTAACATAAGTATTCTTGACTTTAAGCTCAGCGCTGTATCCACTATACCAACTGGCTGCCTAGTACTGGAGATACAAAGAGGCCAAAGACAGCCCCTTCCCACAAATAATTTACAGTCTAATGATGAGAAAACATATAAATATATATCCACAGCAAGCCATATACAGGATAAATAGGATATATTTAATAGAAGAAAGGCATTGGAAATTAAGAAAGACTGGGGAAAGCTTCCAATAAAAGGTGTGATTTTAATTGGGACTTAAAAGAAGCTGATGGGGAGAGGTCAGTCAGAAGGTGAAATAGAGAAGGGAGAATGTCTAGGCTTGGCCATCAACCAGAGTAATAGCCCTAGTAGAGTAAGAAACAATGATGATAGAGATAATCTGTCTTAAATTGAGAAAGGTCTTTGATTCTGATCCTTATAAAGTAAAATCTTAATATAATCCTTTTGCATGCAGAACTTGCTAGAAGACCTTATAGACCTTAAAGGGAGTATTAAGCAAATGATCTCTTATGAAGACTAGTTCTGGAATTAATATTTTAATAGTTTTCCTAATGGACAGACCTTTAAAAGTTTCAGAGGGAAAAAAGACTGGATAATTTTTCAAACTGCTTTTCAAAT
The DNA here is from genome assembly GCF_016433145.1 of Gracilinanus agilis. Classification (NCBI taxonomy): domain Eukaryota; kingdom Metazoa; phylum Chordata; class Mammalia; order Didelphimorphia; family Didelphidae; genus Gracilinanus; species Gracilinanus agilis. The sequence goes on from NC_058133.1 coordinate 448,220,776, forward strand.
CCAATTTTGTACTTTGTTATTGTATCTCTTTAGGTATCATATTTTTTTAACCCCATACATCAAAGGATATATAGTTACACTGAAAGTATTTGATTTAATAATCACATTAAATATGAAACTGGTGATAGCTTACCAAAAGCTAAAAATTCAGGATATTAACCTAACATAGTTTTACCATATTGTATTTGCCTATGTACATGCTGTATCTTATTTTCTCTCTCTCTCTCTTTCTCTCTCTCTCTCTCTCTCTCTCTCTTTATAGCTGGTCTTGGGAGAACAGGAACATTGATAGCCTGTTATGTAATGAAGCACTACAGGTTCACACATGCTGAAATCATTGCATGGATAAGAATTTGCCGGCCAGGTTCTATTATTGGACCCCAACAGCACTTCCTGGAAGAGTAAGTATATCTTTTCCATTATTGTATTATATATTTTGCTCCTAGTCATCTCTGCTTCTTGTTCCCTGGTCATGGACTTTGTCAAGTGTGTGGTTATAGAGAGGCCACATTGTGGGAAGGCTTTCTGTCTAATGGAGTTTTGTTGATTTGACAGCTAATGCATTCTAACTTGGTGCCTTTTATATAATTTGCTCAGGTGAGAATGAGGAAGGATTCACAGAGCCATCTCTGCCCACCTTTTTTCTGTCATTTTTCTTTGTCTGATCTGGCTACAGTGCAATTTTCTTGTGTCATCTCACTTGGCACTTTTCATTCTTTCTTTCAGTTTGTGTGTCTAAAAATGGAGTAAAGAGCAGCATTGAGGTCAGCCAGTGAACTGAGTAATATTGTTAGCCTTTTTATAATAACTGAACTTTTGATGCATTAGATGGCAAATGAATCAAGTTATTAGTGACAAATAAAAGGGACCTGGAACCTGGATTTGGGGGTCTGGCCTTAACTAGCCATTTGACCTTGGTCAAGTTGCTTGGTCCTCTAGTTTCTTCTGTACTCCTACCTGAGAAATAGGAATTTCTCTGGATTCACCCCGTTTCAACTTGTAGCTTTTGACTGAACTTATTTATACTTCATTTGGTCATCTCTCCCTTGAACATAACTTAACTGTTTTGCACTTTGTTTCATTTAAAAAAATTGATGTCAGTCTTATTTATCTTATTATATAGTCTCATAGATGCCTGGGACCATTATTTATTCAACATTAGCATAAAGCCATGGGAAAAATGAATGATTAAAAGATTTTGACTATAATAATGAACTTGAAAATTCTAAACTTTTTTAGAAATGCAATATAGCATTTGAGAACTGAAAGAGAGATTGCCCGTCGTCTAGTCTTTCTCATTTTACAAGTGAGGACGCTGAGCCCAAAAGATATTAAGTGATATTTCACAATTATTTTGAAGCTGGAATTCCGTTAGTCTAACTGAAAAATACAAAATTTGTTCAGAAAGGATCTAAATCAACAAGTATTTGTAAGGCTTTCTTGTTCTCAATTGTACAGCACAATCATTTTCCTTTCAATTGCTTCTGACTCCCCCTTAGAACTGTTTTGGGTAACAGAAAATATTTAAACCAAATCAACTGCTAAAATGTCATGTATTGACAGTGACAATATATACAGATTCTACCCCTGTAATCCACATTAATCTCCTGAGAAGAGGAAAATGTTTAATTATCAAGCCTCTGGGACTGTGATTAATTCCTTTTAACTCATCTGAATTCAACTACTTTTTTAGTGTTGTCATTTACATTATTGTAAATATTGGGTATGTTGTCTTGCTTGAACTTTCTTCATTCAGTCACTTTATACACATCTTTCTATGGAGTGAATGCTCATATTGGAGTCAGGAAGAAGAATGTAATTTTTTTCCTCAGATAATTACTAGCTATTTGACCCTGGGCAAGTCATTTATCTCTTAGCCTTTCCTCCTCTCTAAAATGAAGATGTTAGGCTTGATTGATCTAAAATGAAGATCTAAAATTGATCTAAATTGATTAATCTGAAATGAAGATCGATGGCTTTCTGGCTTAAATGTAATCCTGATCTATGTTCCACTGAATTACTATTTGTCATGTCTTATGGTATGATAATATTTTATTATATTCATATTGCATAATTTGTTCAAGCATTTTCCCATTTAATGAATAAGCTTCTGTTTCTATATTTTTGCTTCACTAGAGAGTATTTACATGAATACTTATTATATCTCTATCTGCCTATCTATTTATCTAGTCACCCAACCCTACTTCCTGTCACTGATCTCCTTGGGTCAATGGATATGAACACGTTAGTGACTTTACTCCCATAATGCAGTTTATTTCCAGAATATCTGGACTAATTTGTAACTCCACCAGCAAGGTACTGCACTCATCTTCCTATAATCTTCTGCAACAGTAACTTTGGTGATTATTTTTTTTTGCACTCTGCTCCCAGTACTCTGCTTTGTACTTTGAAGGAAACAGAATAAGAGAATTTCTGAGCTGCAAAGGGTCCTCAGGAAATCATATAAATGATTCTTTTCTGAAAAAGAAACCCCTCAATAGCCTGCTCACAAATAGTCATCTAGTCTTTGCTTAAAGATCTCTAGTGAGAGGAAGCCCACTACTACTCTCTGAGGTCTCATTCCATTTTCCTAATTATTAGGAAATTTTTTTATATCAAACCTGAATTTGATTTTTTTGCAATTTGTGCATATTCATTCCTAGATGTTCCTTAATGGGTCAAACAGAAATAATCTAATCCCCCTTGTACATGATAATACTTCAGATAATTATAAAGACATACTCTTGTGGTCACTTGATTTATATGCTGGAGTTTGGAGGAGAGGGAGTTTGTTGAGGGTTATAATAATTGGAGGAAGATTCATAGAGAAAATCAGAACTTAAGTCCAAATTAGCAAACCTTAAATGCTTATTTGTATAAGACTCTGCTAGGCCCTGGAGATTCAAAGGCGAAAATTAAACTGTCCCTTTTCTTTGAGGAACTGATTTTATTTTATTTTTTAACCCTTTCTGTTTTAGTAACAACTCTTAAGACAAAAGGGCAAGGGCTACATTAAGGGGGTTAAGTGCCCTGGGATCACACAAAAAGTGTCTGAAGTCTAATTATGAGACCAGAAGCCTCGTCATACTGAGCCTCCTTGATATCTCCAAAGTAGCCATGAAAAACTATGCCCAAAGAGTGCTAAAATACTGCCTGCCCTCTGATCCAGCCATACCATTGCTGGGTTTGTACTGGTCCAGAATATTAATTATTATCTTTTCCTAAAATTACTTTAAAAGATATTAAACTTTGGATTTTAGGATAATTACACAATCCCTCCCCTTAGGAGAGTATATATCAATAATAGAATCAACAGAAGATGCATAACTGAGCTATAAGGTATATGAATTAATTCTCCCCCCAAAAAAACAAGAGGAGAGAAAAATTAACTTTTAATATATATATGTATATATCAAAGTCATCCTATATGTATAAAAATAAGAGTAAAAATTAAAACATAACAGGTCCTTGATTCACCAGCAAGGTCCAATTGAAGTAGTTTATCCTACAAGCATTCAGGACAGTTGCCACAATATCACACTTACACATTATCATCTAGGACTACAGAGAATTGCCATATTATAGAAGAAAAAAGGACAAAAGTCTGAGGTAAAAGGGAAATATGATTCCTTGGTCTGATTTCTCAGGGATAGGAAGGCAAAGTTAAAGCCAAACAGAGATACATGTATAAACTGGAAATAGTTTTCAGTCTCTAACATCAGTATTTGTCAGAGCTGCTTCCCCAAATCTTCTGAGACAGGTCCTCTGCCTTGATGTAGTTCCTTACCAGTCCCACGGGAATTGTTGGTTTCCTTGACCTTGTGTTTCACACTGTGCAGCGGCTCATTAGCAATCCCTTCTTCTGAAATCAGACACAAATATTAAAGTCCTGTAATACTTAATCAATGATTGGCTTCCATTATTCTAAAGCTTTTCGGTATGCAATATTATCAGGGCTGGCAGGTATTATAAATTTATCCTTCAATAGCAAAATATCAATACTGATTCCATATACTCAAGTTAAAAAAGAAAGGAAAAAGTCAAATTCCATTTAGGAAGAAAGAAAGAAAGGAAGAGGAAGCAAGGAAGAAAAAAGAAGGAAAGAAAGAGAAAGAAAGAAAGAAAAATAAAAAAGAAAACAATATTATATTGCACATTCCACTAAACAATGGGCCAGCCAAAAGGAGGCATAACAAAAGGATTTATCACTCAAAAGTGGAAGCTATTTCCTTCCTAGCATGGCCATCTTTCTTCTTTTTTGCAAACACCACAAGCACCTAATCCAACCCCATTTTAGATCTAGCCTGGACTATTACAATAATCTTCTAATTGGTCTCTCTTCATTTAGCCTTTTTTCTTTCTTGTCTATCTTCTGCATATTTGTAAAGCTAACATTTCTAAAAGGCAGACCTGACCATATTATTGTCTTGCTCCAAGTTTCAGTGATTCTCATTTACCTTTAGAATAAAATATTAGTACTGCTATTTTGGCAATCTTGAATCCTTTTACAGCCTTGCTCCTGTCATTCTAGATTTATGATGTATTATTTCCCCTTCATGAAACTGACACTCTAGACAAGCTTGCCTTTTTGCTTTTCCTCACATACAACATTCTTTCTCCTGCCTCTGTCTTTGTGGAGGTTGCCTCCTTCCCACCCTCTATGCTGGAATGTTCCCTTCCTCCCCTTTGCCAATGGAACTTCTGTCTCTTCAAGGTTTAACTCAGGGACAACTTCTTTCAAGAAGTCTTTCTTGATTCTCCCAGTTATTAGAGTCCTCTCCAGCTAAATTACTGTGTATGTTGTATAATACTTGTGTTGAATCCAACTTCTGTTATTTTTGCAAGGTGCCTGACTTTTATATTTGCATCTGTACCATCTAAAAAAGAGCCTGGCACATTTTATTTTGTCTAGACCTTTTCACGTTCTTTGGGGAAAAGAGGTCCCTTTGTCAATCACAGCTCTTGGTTTTACAGAACTTCCCAATGCACTGAATTTGACTTCCCCAGGGTTTACCTAGCCAGAATATATCACAGGCAGCACTTGAACCCACTTCTCCCTGATTCTGAGGCCACCACTATGCCAAGGTCCTTCTTACCTGTGTGCATATAGCAGGTACTTAATTAATACTTACTGATTATTTCATAGTAAATATCAGAGTTGGAATCAGAACCCAAGCTTTATGACTCCAAATATAGTATCTTTTTTTTTTCTTGAACTTTTCAAAGAAATGTTATCCTCTGAGATCAGAGGACATTTCACATGTGCTTCAACATCATGGTGCGATGCCCCCTCACCCTCTCTGCCCCTCATGAAGTTATCTCCAGAGGGCAATGGTTTCTCTTGAATTTTGTCTTTGGCTCTTAACTTCTGTAAATTAGCAATTTGCTCTTACTTTATAAATTTAGTAGTTAGTGCTCTACTGAGTTGTCATGGATTTTTTGCCATATTCCTATCAAGTATGTTATTCAACGTTATTCTTTAATTAGAAACATTAATATTTAAGTGTAGAATAGTTGTCACTTGCTCATCTCCATCCAATAAGTATTGATGAATGCCAAGGCGCTGTGCATATATAGATCTTAATGGGTCTCTGAGTTGAATTGACGTGATTCAGAATTTAATCTTAGAGTTGGCTAAAATAGCTATTGAGTGCCATTTCAGATAATCAGAAAAAGGATGAAAGAATAATGCTGAGAATAAAAAAGGAAAAAAATGAAAAAAATGGAAAATCCTAATGGAAGGTTTGAAGCAAAATTAATTCCAATTGATCTATTCCATGTGATTTTCATAATGTACTTTTTAATGAATGTATTCAGGGGCTATAAAAAGGATTGAGACTTTCATAAAGTTTTTTATGAGTTAAAGTTAAGTTGCCTTTATGTATTTCTAAAATATGTAATTGAAGGTAAACATTTGCCTTCAGGAGTCTATAAAATAATTTTAAAAATAATATCTGTTTTGTTTTCCCAATTACATGTAATAATATTTTTCAACATACGTTTTTCCAAAATTATTAGATCCACATTGTTTCTCTCTCTTCTCTTCCCTTCCAGAGATGGTAAGCAATTTGATCTCTGTTACCCATGTATTCTGCAAAACATAATTCCATATTGGTCATTGTTATAAGAGAATACTCAATAAAACCAAAACCCCAAATAAAGACATAAGTAAACTAATGTGAAAAATAATACACTTTAATCTGCATTTCAACTTTCAACAGTTCTTTCTCTGGAGGGGTATAAATAATTTTTTAAAAAAGAAGTACAACTTGCTTTTGCCTAATTTATTGGAATAATAAGAATGGATATATCTCTTATATTGCAAATCCATTTTCTAGTGCTTTAAATATTGACTTTCATAAATTTAACTTATTTCTTTATTTAGGGACACTGAAACTACTGGTTAAGAGTAAATGAGACTGATAGTATTTTGAATTCATTGAGCATCAGTACTGATAAGTATTCTTTTTCAGAGAAAACAAGTATATCTCATTAGAAGTATTTGTATAGAGGCTAGCACTCTCAGAGTCTATACAAATTATGATATTCCAATATTCATTCCATTGTAAGACTGAATTTAGTTTAGTTTGGCAACAAGCAGCTTACACTAATATCATCTGAATTATGTAAATAAAAATCTAGGGAAGATAACTATAATTATTTTAATTGAAATTTTTTTAGCAATGATATTAATAGAGTGGCAGAATTGCCAACATGGTTGCATTTTTGCAGGATGCCCAGATGCCCAAGGGCATAGGGATGTTCCAGTGCTTCATAGTAGAGCATCATTTCCAGTCCTGGTATCCTTCTTCCCTATAGCTGGGAGGAGATTCTTATAAGTAGATCCTATCTGCCCAGTCTGGGCTCCCAGCTCCTGCCACTCCTTCCTATTTTCTTTTTCTAAACACAATTTTTTCCCTCCAGCTTCTCTGTTTCATAGGACTCCCTTCCAACCTCCTTCCAGTTTTAATATTTTTGGACTCTAACTGTATGTTGCACCTTTTCCTTCTCAGTCCCCTACAAATGCCCACCAACTCACTCACATTCCGGGGTCCCCATGATCCAGAACAATTTTGTGCTGTTCATTCCCACCAAGGGAAATTGAGCCCCAATAATTTTTTCTGTAACCTTGTGTGTTATCTTCACTTGCTACCCTAGGAAAAACAATTGTACCGTGATCTTCAAAAGACTTTGAGCCATGAGAGTAAAACAAAGGTTCCCATCACTTTTGTTTCATTTCTCCAGTGACAGGTAGGCATACTGTGGGGTTGAAGCATGTAGGAAGAACATATTTGGAACCAGGTCAAGGAATGGATTGTTTTGCTAATTAAAGGAGAAAGGGAATAATCATTTGAATAGTGCTTCCTATGTGCCAAGTGCTGTGTGTGTGCACCAAATGATTTTATAATTATTATCTCAATAGCAACTCTATGAGGTAGGTGCTGTTATTATCCCCATTTTACTGTTGAGGAAACTGAGGCAAAGAGAGAGCTTGCCTAAGGGTAGACAATAAATATCTGAGGCTGGATTTTAACTCTTGTCTCCCTGACTCTAAGCCTAGCCCTCTACTTGAGCCTGATTAAAATAAAGGTTTGAATCAGAGTTGAGTTGCATAGAAGGGTTAAATATCCAGAGACAATGAAGATTAAGATAGGTGGGGAAAAGGACTTAGTTGTTGAATTTTGACAATATTAGGTAGACTGATCTTGTTGTTCAGTTATTTCAATCCTGTCTGACTCTTTGACCTCTATTTTACAGATAAGGAGAAATGAGGCAAATGGGGTTAATTGACTTAACTGGGGGCATATAGCTAGTCAGTATCTGAGGCTAGATTTGAACTCAGGTCTTCCTGACTCTATCCACTGGCCCATCCTCTCTGCTACCTAGCTACTACTGGATTATGTATCTCTGATATCTATTATGCTATGTCTTCTTTCTTTCTCAGTTTTAACTCCTTGGGAAAAAAGGTTTCTCCACTTGTTTCCTTCTTTTATCCCCCTGGCATTCTTTTCTGCAGCCTGGGTTTTGTCCTCATTACTTAACTACAATTGCTGTCTCCAGTTACCAGTGATTTCTTGGCCAAAACGAATGGACCTTTTTTCATTCCTCATCCTTCCCTATCTCTCCTCAGTGTGTTTCAGTGGCTCTGCTCGCTTTGTTCTCTTCCTATTTGTCTCAGTCCTCTTTTTGGGTCTCTTTTGCTGGTTATCATCCGTGTCATACCCCATCACCGTGGGTGTGGGGATATACCTCTTAGACACTCTTCTTTTCTTGATGGTAGCTCATCAACTATCGTGGATCCAGTGATTAGCTCTGTGCAGATCAATACATCTCATCCTAAGCCTGACTTGGCTCTTCCTCACACAGAGCATTCTATTTCCACTTGAGTTTTAGCTTGAGTTCCACTTTTTGTGCTCGTTTAATTTAGTTAGTGCCTTTTTTGCTAGTGCCTCTCTTCCAAAGTTATCTTCTATCTGCCATATTCGTATAATATGCACATTATTTTCTTTTTAAGACCCTTGAGGGGAGGCTTTGTTACCTTTTCTCTTTATATCACCAGTGCTTAGCCTATAGTAGATGCTATATAAATTTTATTGATTGATTAATTCAGCTCTTTGATAGTGGGGACTAGTACAGCACACGTCAATACTTTTTGGATTGGATTGGCTGTGCCCCATTAGCTTTAGTGGCTACTGGCTCTTCTCTGGCCAGACATTTCACTGATGAGTTTCTCTCTTCTCCCAACAAGAGAATTTGAGAGATAGGAGGGCAAAAAAGTCTATGGGAGACAACTGCAAGTATGGGATCTTTTTATTGTGGCCAGTGTTGTCATTTTCAGAAATAAAAGATGGCATTTTTTATGGACTATTTATTGAGCAGGAAGTTTTAACAGAGGAGGATTTGACTTTAAATGTGAAATACTTTAAAATCGAGTATCTTCATTCTTTATGTTTGAAGTGGAGATTTTAAAAGGTAATAGACCCCACGGTAAAAACTGGAGTGGCTTTCATTGTTAATAAAAGGACTTTTGCGTGAAGTACTTCTTTTTGTCTGGAGTATTTGTGGATGGCATTGCTTAGCAACATCCAAATCGGCTTTGACATATTATTCAGCTTTCATATTCATGTTCCAATGAAGTAATTTAGATACAAGCAAGATGGAGCCTCTTAATCTGAATGAGTGAAAATTGCCGCTTTTCAAGTTTCACTTTTTAATTTTGCAGCAGCATCAGGTCTTTAGAACTGGTTTGAGGTCTGGGGATTTTTCATTTTGCCTTCCATTCTCTTTAATTTCTCTCCCCTTCTTTTCTTTTTTGGATTAGTTTATGTTAATAAAAGCCTAAAACTAGAGCCTCAAAAACCCATAAATAAAAATAAATCAACCATGAAATAAATAAACTGCTTCAGTTCTAATCTGAAAGCGAGAACTGAGTGGTGGCCAGTTATGAATCTGCATTTAAGTATGAAGATGGTACTGCCAAGATGGTGAGTTACCGGGGGAAATGTAAAGCATGGTGACAAAGCCTTCTTTACTTTGGTTTTTTGTTTTTGTCCTGCTCCTTGCCCTTCTCCTAAAACTTAAAACCAGGCGAGCTTCTGCTAATAAGCTATATGGACTTGGCTGTTTTGGTGCTAAAAAAGAACACTGAAGGCAGATTGGATTGAATTAATTGTCTTTGAGTCTAAGATGAAGGGGCAGCCTTTTTCCTGTCCATGTTAGGAGATAAATACTTGCATTGAAGGAAAGATTTAGGATTTCATTATGAAATAGTTACAACTAAGAAATTGTTAACCTAGAAAATATCTTGTGATGATTTTTCTCCTCATTTTATATTTATTACCTGTTCTTGTGGACCTATTTTTGGTGGGATGAGGACAAAAATAACTTGTTTGAGTTTGATAATGGATATGCTCATATTCCTATTTTCTAATTTTGAAGACTTTTAAATTCTTTATCTTGTCTTCATCTTACTCTGAATTCTTATCCTTTTCCTAGCCACCCCCTATACTTCCAAGTTCAGAAACTAATTCTATCATCAAGGAAGTGATTTGGTTTTTCCTTTGTACTCAATGACATTCCTTGAATGTTTTGAAAAAAAATTGTACATGACAGCCTTTTCTTCTTCACTCAAAGCAGACTATGTGTTTGACTATAGCTTCTAGGAGGTTCCCTCTTTCTTTCTTTCTCCTAAGACCCAGAGGTTGGGTTTATACCATTCCCTTAAAAAACCTTATTGGTAGAAGAGCAAATTCTCATTTCTTACACATAACAGGCCATCTTCCATCTCCTTTATAAAGCATGTTCTCCATGCTATAAATGTCCCATATCCTTACCTTTGCCTCTTTTAATCCTTAGTTTCCTTCAAAATTCAGCTGAGATTCTACCTCCTATATTAGATTTTTCCTGATAGTTTGTATCTATTTTATTTATATTTAGTTGTGTATATGTTTTCCCTGCTAGACTATAAGCTTTTGGAGGTTGCTGGTTTAATTAATTAATTAATTTTGTTTTTATGATCATGCAAAGCATAGTTCTCTATTGGTCATTGTTGTATGAGTACACTCATACAAAACCCAAACCCCAAAATAAAACCATAAATACTGTGATGTGAAAGATAGTGTAATTTGATCTGAATCCACCCAACTCCAACAGTTCTTTTTCTGAATGTGGATAGCATTCCCTGTCATAAGCCTTTCAGGATTGCCGCAGATCATTGCATTGTTGATAGTTATCAAGTTTTCACAGTTGATCATTGTACAATGTTGCCGTTAATGTGTATACAGTGTTCTCCCGGTTCTGCTTATTTCTCTCTGCATCATTTCTTTCCATTTTTTTTCTGATTTCATCTCACTTATCATTCTTATAGCACAATAGTATTCCATCACCAATATGTACCACAATTTGTTCAGCCATTTCCCAGTTGGTGGATATCCCTCCAATTTCTAATTCTTTACCACCACAAAAAGAGCCACTAGAAATATGTTTGTAAAAGTAAGTTCTTCCCCCGACTCCCTTTTTTTCTCATCTCTTTGGACACAGACCCAGTAGAGATCATTTATTTATTTTTAAACCCTTTTTTTTACCTTAGTAACACCTCTCAACCTGAAGGGTAGGGGCTATTCAAATAGGCATTAAGTGACTTGCCCAGGTCACACAGACTTTCTGACCAAATTTAAACCCAGTTTCCTCCAGACTCCAGAGCTGGTGCTCGAACTCCTATGCTACCTAGTTGCCTGCTGTTTCATTTATTTTCTGTCTCTAGCGCTCCAACAGCTCCTGGCACACAATAAATGCTTCATATATGCTTGTTGATTGATTGACAGTATTCACTGTCAGTCAGTTAACATGTATGAAACATTCATTATACAGCATACCATTCTAAGCTTGGGAGATTCAAAGAATTGTTAAAAACATGGTTGCTACCCCTAAGTTACTCAGGAAGGGAGATGACATGCAAATAATTATTCATACAGAAAATTTATAGTGTATAAATGGAAGATAAAGGGGAAGGCAAAGAGAACTTGATGCACTGAAGCAAAAAGACATAGGGAAAAGACTAAATAATTAGAAAACACGGTGAGATATCTACTATAAAAAAATGACCTGAAAAATAAGGCAAGACATAATTTAAGAAATATTGAATTTTTTAAGCAGTATGATAAAACAAAAAACCTTGAACCTTAGAATGTTAAAAGAAATTTCCCAGAACTATTAGAGCCAGCGGGCAAAGAAAATTTAAAAACAATTTTTTTAAAATTCACAGAATATCTCCTGAAAGAAGCTCCATGTTGAATATACCCAGATATGTCAAAGCCAAAATTCATAGTTTTTGAGTTTTATGATTGAGAAAAAATATTGAAAGCAGTCAACAAAAAGAGGTCAAGAACCACAAAACTAATTAAGATCTCACAAGACTTAACCAACAATGACATGAAAAGAAAGGACATCTTTAGAATATGATCTAGTGGAAGTGGGGGGGCTATGTCACTATGGCCTCTCAAGTGAACCCCCAAGTGTGGAGTAGTAAGCAGGGTGTCTGCTCACTTCAACCTCCACAAAGTAACTGTCAACTCCTCTCAACTGCCCCCTCACCCAAAGTTCTCCAGGGGGATCCCCTGGAATTCTGGGTGAGGCTGTCCCTGTATCTTTGCAGGGATTCCATGCTTTCCATCTCCACACAACAGGGGGGAAGGATCATATCCAAGAATAACTTATTCTGCAAAATTGATTATACCATTTTATAGAATGGGAAAAAAAGGGAATTTGAATAAAATAGACACTTAAAAGTATTCCTGATGAAAAGACCAGGAGTAGATTCTTTGAAATGCAGAAACTAACTATGAAATTAAGTTCATATGCAATTCTCTTTCTTGTTTTTCTTTGTATCTTGAAATGTTTGTGTTTGTTTCTGTTCATAATAAAAAAGAAAATTTAATAAGGTAAAATAAATTCTATGATAGGATTCTAGAAGTATTGCCCACAGCTATTGACTATCCCTCTGATAGAGCTATTTCTCAAAAAAGGATAGCTCAACTTTTATCTCAGGCTGCATTTTCCCCCATCTCCTCCCTCTGTCTTTTTTTTTTTTCCTTCTAGTCTCAGTTGCCACCTTCCTCATGAAGCTTTTCCTGATCTCTTCCCCTAAATTGCTGGTCTTCCAAATTAATCTCAAATTAGCTTATGTTATACACTTTCTATTTGTATGTGGAAATCTGTAGTTATGTAAGCTTCCTGAACAGAAAGACAATTTTGTTTTTGTCTTTATTTTCCTTACTAACTCATTGCCTTGCACATTAGGAAGACTTTAATAAATGTTGAATTGAATTGACTTTCTTTTTTTCCTTATATATTTTATCCAGCTAGTTTTTGTCCTCATGCTTTTTTTTGTTTTTTTTTTGGTATTGATTGTCATAACAATGTGATAGACTATTGGACTCTTAAGGATTATTATTGCTTCAAGTTTAGGCATTTGATTCACAGGCTCTAGAGTTGGAAGGAACTTTGTAGGGGCCATATAGTCTAACCACTCCATTTATGGCGAAGGAATCTGAGACATCCAGGAAAGTAAGGAGGCTTTGGCTGAAGGCCATACACAGGTAATAAGTAAGATACTCTGAGATTCAAATCCAGATCTCCCAATTTCACATCCAGTGATCTTGCCATCTATAGACTGCCTCTTTTTTTTTTTTTTTTTTTTTTTTGAGAAAGGAATTGTAGAAAGAATGATGTACTTGAAATTAGGAGAAACTCAGCTTTGAATGCTGGTTTTAACTCTTTCCACTTATTTGACTTTGTACAAATTACTTCATCTCTCTGAGTCTCAGTTTCTTCATATAGAAAATGAAGCTAATAATGCTTTCATTGCCAGTGCAGTGTGATTATTAGGAGGTAAGTGCTTTCTAAGTTTTAATGAGTTATATAAATGTGAGTTTTTGTTTGACCCTCTAATAGGTGAATATAGGTATTGGGAAAATGTATGAGCCCAGCAGGAGGCCTTTCACTCTGAGCCAAGGAATTAAACCCAATTAAATTTTGATTTGGAGAATATTTAAATATTTTACCTCCCCTTCTCACTCAGGTCAGTAATTCAAAGAAACATATATGGATTTCATTGCCAATTTAAACTAAATGCTTGTTCACTGACTAATCAACTAACTGTAGTAGTTTTTTTTTTAAAGAAATAGTTAAAGCAAACTATTTACAACCAGACACATTAAATTTTTTTTAATTCCTGATGAATTTCAGCTATGACAAAATAAAATAACAGAGGAACAGAGGTGTTTATTTAAGAATTATTACAAGTGGTTAACAGACTTTTCCTCCATATTACAGTCATAAAATGAAAACATTGTTTTTTGACAGTAGGAAACTTTTCTTTCCCACTTCCCTCACTTCATTGTTTGTTTTTTGTGAAGATGCCTTTAAATGTGCCACTTAATAATTTGGTCCTCTGATTTCTTATTGGTGTTGTACAGCATTTACTGCAAACTGACTGAAATTTTACTGAATTATGTGTGAAGTACTCTCATCCACAGGATATTTCATTCCACTTATTTTACTTCCTTCAATGGAAAAACAGCCCAACTAAACTCCAACCACCAAATGAAAAACTTGTTCAAAAGAACTTTTTAGGAAATTTTAGGTTTTCCTCAGTCCATCCCCACATACTCTTTTGTTCATTGATATGAAGAATAATATATATGAGTAAAAAAATTTAAATTCCTGATGAATTTCAGCTATGACAAAATAAAATAACAGAGGAACAGAGGTGTTTATTTAAGAATTATTACAGTGGTAAAATGAAAGCATTGTTTTTTTGACAGCAGGAAACTTTATATATATTACAATATAATATATTATATATATATATATTATGTGTATATATATGTATACATATACATACACACACACAGACATATGTCTGCAATTCAGGTACAAAGGAAAGCTACCTAAACTACTGAGGGTTTGGATTCTGTGTACTGTGGAACAAGTCGTATAACTTCTCTGGGTATAATTTTTACATATAAAATGAAATGCTTTAGATTAGACAACTTTAAAGATTCTTTCCACCTCTAAATGTATGATTTTCCTGGTTGTTAGTTCCCTCTCACCGCCATACTTCAGCTCGGTGTTGAGAACAGATGTGTATGGCAGCCCTGGTCTTTCATGGCTACTCTGTTTATTTGCTTCTATTTATTTATTTATTTATTTATTTACTTACTTATTTACTTATTTATTTGTTTATTTGCTTGTTTTTTTTTGTTTATATTTTATTTTTTAGAAAATATTTTTTCCATGGTTACATGATTCATGTTCTTAGTCTCCCCCCCAAACCCCCCCCTCTCCCATAGCCAACATGCATTTCCACTGGTTTCTTCATGTGTCATCAATCAATACCTATTTCCATATTATTGATAGTTGCATTAGGGTGATTGTTTAGAATTTATTTCCCAAATTATGTCCTCATCAACCCATGTGTTCAAGCAGTTGCTTTTCTTCTATGTTTCCACTCCTGAAGTTCTTCCTCTGAATGTGGGTAGCATCTTTTCCATAAATCCCTCAGAATTGTCCTGGATCATTGCATTGCTGATAGTACAGATGTCCATTACATTCAGTTTTACCACAGTGTTATCAGTCTCTGTATACAATGTTCTCCTGGTTCTGCTCCTTTCACTCTGCATCAATTCCTGGAGGTCTTTCCAGTTCACATGGAATTCCTCCAGTTCATTATTCCTTTGAGCACAGTAGTATTCCATCACTAGCATATACCACAATTTGTTCAGCCATTTCCCCAATTGAAGGGCATCCCTTCATTTTCCAATTTTTTGCCACCACAAAGAACGTGGCTATAAACTTTTGTACTTGTCTTTTTCCCTATGATCTCTGGGGTACAAACCCAGCAATGGTATGGCTGGATCAGAGGGCAGGCAGTATTTTAGCACTCTTTGGGCATAGTTTTTCATGGCTACTTTGGAGATATCAAGGTGGCTCAGTATGATGAGGCTTCTGGTCTCATAATTGAGTTGTGGGTAGTGGTAGAAAGTGAAATAGGCTAAGTGCCCAAAGGGCCAGAGTCAGGGAGGTGTGTGTATTACATTTCAGATGACCTCAAAGACCAGAGCACTGTTTCCATGAAGAAAGAAATTTATGTTCGAAGAAAGGAAAATTTAGGGTCAATTTAAGGAAAAGCTAAAGCTTCCTAACAACTAAATCTATCCGAAAGAAGAATATGGTGGCTCATGAGACGTAGGGACTCCTCAGTGGAGATTGTCAAGCAGAATTTGGATAATTGTTTATTGAATATGTAGAAGGTTGTTAGAATCTGGACTGGGATTCCTTAGACATCTCTCCCTATTTTTGAAATTGACTCTCCCAGTCATGATAATTGTTAGCAACATCTAAAAAAAAATCAATAATGTTGAATTAGATCATCTATAAGGCTTCTTCCACTTTAAAATATCTGTAGGGATCAGCCCAATGAAGTGACTGAACTTAGAGAAGTTCTTACAAACGGTCCTCTTCATTGAGTAGAGGTTACCTGTGGACTTTGAAAGCTGGATTGTGTAGATTTAGTCCCCCACCCCCCAATCTCCATCTGCCATAGGATCCACAGCTGTGAAGTGGCTCCCACTTACCTCTGCTGCCTCCTCATTGGTAGATAGCTGTGCCCAACAGAACATGTTTGTCCTTAAAAAATACCACCATCAACAACATAAAATAAAATGAAACAAAGGATAGCTAATGCTAACAAGTAAATGCTGGCTTGGATAATTCCTGGGGGAACAAAAGATTAAAAAGGAGGCTCAGTAAGACTGTTTTTGGGTATTTAATTTGAAAATTCATTTAAAGCTTTGGTTAGAAGGCAGTATATAGTGCAGTGAAAAACATTACTAGGTTTTGGAGTCCTTTGGGTTCAAATCCCAACTGGCTTACTTTCTACCTGAGTGACCCTGGGAAAATAATTAACCTTACTGGGTCTCAATTTCCTTTTATGTAAATTAAGAAGATTGGATAGGCTAGTCTCTTTCAGCTTCAAATCTATGAGCCTATCTTCATATCCATACTGAACTGGAACAATGTATTCATGTACCCTATGCAAAATTTGGAAATTCAATTTTCAAATGAAAATTTGAAAAAAAGGAAAAAAATTCCCTTTGGTAATTAAGTCCCTCCAGAGATTCGAATCTACATTGTAATATATGTGACTCAATATATCATAAAATGAATACCATATATGCCACTGAGGAGGGAATGTCTGAGCATTAAAAATATGTATATTTATTAAAAATAATATTCAGAAGCATCTTTCATTGTGTTCTGCTGTTGGCTGTGTCTTAGTTACTTGGTTTGCCTATTATGCCTTCCCCTCATGACATCATAGGATCTGTCTCTAGAAGAGACCTAAGAGATTTTTTATTCTGGACCCCTTCCTTAGATCTTGTGTCCTATGAATTACAAATGAGGAACCTGAGATACAGGCAGGGACTGTGACTTATCTTGAAATAAACCAGGTTGGAGGTTGAATGAGAGTCCTGGGCTTGCAAGAACAAGTTGGAGAACAGGATCGAACCAAACTTGGTCTGTAGGTAGACTTTGAGGAAACAGCATGCCATGCTTGGCTGCAAAATATGGAGTCAGGAAGGTCTTAGTTTGAATCCTACCCTTTTTAGCTGTGTGAGTAGGGACAAATTATTTAACCTTTTGAGACTTTGTTTCCTCAATTGTAAAGTAAGACTGATACTGGTAGCTCCTGATGAGGCTCAAATGGGATAATGTATATAAAATGCTCCGTAGACTTTGAAATAGTGATTTTAAGTGCTTGTTACCATTGTTTATTATGATATCATAGCAATAATGAAAATGAAGAGGATAACAAAAGAAGAGTGATCATAATAATAATTTTTATACTATAATATAGAAGTCACCAATAGTCAATGCAAAGCAGGTACTATGGCAGAAAACCTTGCAAATGGTTTTCTTAATCTCTGAGAAATGGACTATTCTCTATGTTTCTTTCACATATTTATTTGAATGCTAACTTTCACCCTTTCCTAAAGCTAAGAAATGTAACAAATAGACTGACTGAGATTGTGTGAAATCCTTTTGCCCATCGCTCTCAGGGTGGTGAACTCCTGTCTTGCTCCAGCTGAAGTGGACAGAAGGTGGGAGGACTAAATGCTTTTATGTTGCGAGGCTAGAGAGAAGATGTGTTCTTGGTTTTAGGACTTAAATGAGGATATTTAACTCACAATGTACTGGAAGTGTGTACTTGTATGGTTGTGTTTTTATAATTATATATTTTTTCTTTGTAAATATAATTACTTCAGCTTTATTTATAGTTAAATAGGTTTTTGTGAACTAGCCTCAGAACTTAACCCCCATTTATAAGTTTTTTTCTATATTAAAAAAAGCACTTTCTGAATTCTAAATCATTATCTTACACATTTTACAGTGCTGCCCATTTGTATATTGGGCAGTACCTGATTTTATTTTTATTACACTTCCCTTCTTTGGGAATAGGTTGAGTGGTCCCTGCCAGTTTTTTTTTATTAAATATTAATGAAATATCCAAAGATTCAAAGAGTTCTGATGTAGGCATTTGTTTGCTGGACTTTGCATATTTTTTATGAGGGTTTTATTTTTTAAATGGTTTAATGAGGGAGGGCATAGGAAGGAGAGATAAGTATTGGAGAAAGAAGTAATTTTTAAAAATAAAATAAAGATGAGCTTTAACAGCTTTTCCAGCTTTAAAAGTAAAGTGTAAGTGTTTTCATCACCCAGTGCTTAAAAAAAGCAGTACCAGCAACAGAAAAATCAACAGATTGTTTTTAGATTTAAAGGGGCTAGTATCTACTTTCTAAATATTCTATAGGAATTGATATTCCTTACATTGACTTCATAGGCCATTAAAGGAACAGCAACCCTAATTCAATTCTTTATAGTGATTCTCTCTACCTCTGGAAATGTGATCCAATTTTTTTTCTTTAAACCCTTACCTTCCATTTTAGAATCAATACAGTGTATTAGTTCCAAGGCAGAATAGTGTAAGGGCTAGGAAGTGGGGGTTAAGTGACTTAACTCACATAGCTCTATAAGAAGTAAGTAATGACACATTCGGATCCATGATTGGTCCCATCTCTAGTTCTGGATCTCTATCCACTGAGCTGCCCCAATGTGACCCAATATTAATCCAAAATTATCACTGGACTTATTCTTCCATAGTTCTCTTTATCTTGAAGAACAAATATAGTGATCTTTATTTAAGAAAAAGCTTATAAAAGAATTTTGAGAGCATATTTTTCCCCTGAAGGAAAAAAAAAACCACTAACTGAGGCCAAAAGATTTGGACCTTCCTATTGGTAACTAGGCATATATATATATATATATTTATATATATATATATATATATATATATATATATATGCCTTGCATAGTTCCACACACAGTTAATAATTAAATACAATTTTGAGGTGAAACGGCAGTATTCNATATATATATATATGTGCCTTGCATAGTTCCACACACAGTTAATAATTAAATACAATTTTGAGGTGAAACGGCAGTATTCAATTCTTGACTCTTTATATAGTACAGTACTTGTACCTGTGAAATATATTTTTATATAGTATCACATATTATATATAATATGTATGTGAAATATGTTTTTATTTTTATTTTTTCATTTTAAGAAATAGCTAATATTGTTGTCTCTTGCTGTGTGGGAAGTAAAAATCATCTTAAAATCTATTTGTTACTCTCTTGCATCAACAGTTCTAAAAGATAGCTCTAAATACAGTTCAATGAAACATTTGTCAGTGAAAATTCTGATTAAAATTGAGGTTGCTTTGGTAACTACACAAAGTACTTACCTCTTTTTGATCACAACTGCCACAGAAATAATTTAGTGCCAGAGATCATCTGTCAGTCTCATAATTTGAAAAATGTCTATATGTTTAATGTGAAATATTTTTAAAATCTTAGATCTTGGCTTTCTTACAAGTGGCATTTTCTTAAATCTAAAAATTTTAATTATAGTCCATCTAATTTGTTTTCTTTTCATAAGTTTTTATTTACCTTTTAGGATCTCATTTGCTATCAGACAATAAACTTCTGAATTACTATATTTTATGCTAAAAATTCTTTATTTTTCTCTTCTGTGAACAGAAAGCAAGCATCATTGTGGGTTCAAGGAGACATTTATCGTTCCAAACTGAAAAACAGACCAGCCAGCGAAGGAAGCATTAACAAGATTCTATCTGGTTTGGATGAGCTGTCAATTGGTGGAGGCCTGTCCAAACAAACCTTGGACCGATACGGAGAGGTAAATCATCTCTAGGACTATTCATATATTACTTCTCTTTGGTATTTTGCTACTATTTTATAAATATAATACAACAGGATCTAAGGATCTCATAGCACAGAATTTTAGTGGATGAAGACCAGTAAATAAGTTAAATTAACTAACTTAAATTATTTTATTAAGCAGAAACTGTAATAGAAAGTCAAAGAATAAGAGGATACTTGGCCCTGCATAATTCGGTGAATAGTAGCTAGAGCATTTCTATAATGCTTTAGGGTTTGCAAATTGATTAACATACATTATTTCATTTGGTCCTCACAACAATCCTATGAGGTGAGTGCTATGATTTCCCTCATTTTACAGATGAAGAGACTAAAGCCAGAAAAGGTGGAGTGATGTTTGCTCATTGTCACACAGCTAAAAGGTGTTTGGGGCAGGATTTGAACACTGGTCCTCCTTACTGTAGGTCACACACTCTACCCCCTGTGTCACATAGGTGCCTCTGTGAATAGGAACCTAGAAGGGAAGTCATTGAAAGGAGGAAGTTAAGAGGCAAAAGAATGAATTTTAAAACTGTCATGGACAGAGGTGTAAGTAGAAATTAAACAGACGATGAGGGAAAGTTGAAAAACATAATGTAGACTACAAAGGACATTTAAAAAGACTCCTCCTTATGCTGTTATTTTTTTTCAGTTAGCAGCATGCATGATAGATTGGAAGTGATCTATAGAATGTTAAATCTTAAAGCTCTTATGCTATAATCCCTCATTTTACAGATAAGGAAACTAACTCCCAGAGAGATTAAATGACATGAGATGATATAGCTAGTTAGTGGAAGAGCCAAGACTAGAATCCAAGTCTCCTGACTCCCAGTCCAGAGCTTTTTCCATGGATGTCTCTATATACTCACAGGAGGGAGGAATTCATCTTCTTTACTGTTTTTTTATTAAGATGATATAAGCAAAAAGTGGCAAAGGATACTCCTGAAGTAAGCTTATCTATATAGGAATTAAAGATTCAAATTTTATTAGATAGAAATAGACTTAAAATCCATACTAGAGATAAAAGTAATATGTTGAAAGGATTTGCAAAATGGAGTAGTAACAAAATGCTTTGTGTTTATCTTGGACCAGAAGAAGAAGGAGAGGGGCAGGTAGAAGGTGGTGGCTCAGTGGATTGAGAGCCGGGTCTAGAGAGAGGAGATCTTAGATTCAAATCTTGCCTCTGTGACCCTGGTCAAGTCACTTAACCTCCATTGCCTAGCTTTTACTGCTCTTCTATCTTAAAACCAATACATAGTATTGATTCTAATATGGAAGGTAAGAGTTATTTAAAAAAAAAAAAGAATGAAATAGCAAATGAATTTTTTCAGAAAAGACTACCAGGTTGTGAATCATAAATTAGTTAATCAATCAATAAGGGCTTGAGAGAAGGGATAAAAAGAGTTTTCTTCATAACAAAGTTTTGAAGGAAAAACAAAATTTAACTCCATAGCATGTTTCTGGAATAATCCAAGGTCTGAATTTGTTTGACTAATTTGACCTGAACTAATAGTTTAGTAACAACTTGGGAAATCTTAATTCAACTGTGACAATGTGATTCCTAGCTAGAACGAAGCATTTCTTGGCTATGTTGTAGTCAAGTATATTAAATTAAAGAAAAATTATCTTCAATGAAACATTAATGTCCAAAATATTTTATTGCAAGTAAGTTAAAAAGCATTTATTAAGCCCTTGTTATATGCTTGAAAACTGCTCAGTGCTTGAGATGGAAACACAAAAAACACACCTTGCCCTCAAGGAGCTTACAGTGTGAGGGACAACATGTAAGCAACTTTATACAGAAGAGAAATGCAGAGTATATATTGGAGATAATCAAAGAAGGAAGGCACTAAGATTGAGAAGGGGACCAGGAGAGACTTCTTTGTAAAAAAATTATTATTTTTATTTGTTTATTACAAATTATGTGTAATAATTTTTTACATAAGTTTTCTGAAGTTATAAGATACAAATTGTTTCCCTCCTTTCTTCTCTTCCCACTTTCTGAGCTGGCAAAGAAATTCAATCTGGGTTATACATGTACATGTATTATCATATAAAACATTTTCATATTCATTTTTAAGTGAATAGTCTTATAAAACCAAAACCCTAAAACATATACATATAAAACAAATAAACAAGTGGTAAATTGTATGTGTTCATCTGCATTCCTACTCCAACAGTTCTTTCTCTGGATTCTTTTTCATAAGTCCCTCAGAACTGTTCTAGATCATCACATTGCTGATAGTAGCTAAGACTGTGACATTTGATTGTTCTATATTATTGCTGTTACTGGGTACAATGTTTTCCTGGTTTTGCTTATTTCATTCTGAATCAGTTCATGTAGGTCTTTCTAGCTCTTTCTGAAATCATTCTGTTTATCATACCTTATAGCACAGTAGTATTCCATCACCATCATATACCACAATTTGTTCAGCCATTCCCCAATTGAAGGACATCCCTTTAGTTTACAGGAGAGACTTCTCATTGAAACTGAGATTTTAGCTGAGACTTAAAGGAAACCAAGAGGTAGAAAATGAGGCAAGAGCAGCAGGTTCCAGGTATGAGGGAAAGCCAGTGAAAAGTCATGGAGTTAGGAGATAAGAGTTTCTTGTTTAAGCAACAGGAAGGAGAGCAGTGTTAGTGGATCATAGACTCTACATGGTATAAGAGAGTAAGGTGCAAGAAGCTTGGAAAGGTAGAAGGAACCAGATTATGAAGGGCTTTCTGTATGAACTAGTAGATTTAATGTTTGATCCTTTCATTATTTTTCTTACTATGCTCAATAAGCTTAATAAGCCCATCACAGAATGAATAAAGGCAACTAAAGCTTTGTACAAATATGATTTTTTTTAATGATTGAGCAAAAACACTTAGTGTGAAGTAATGTAAAACTTTCTGAATCACAAGTTATATAAATTAGTCTCTGATAACTTAGGAAATTTGTGTTTTGCTCTTTTCTAAGGACTTCAAGTTCATGAAACTTCTATTTTTAAAAAAATGGCTTTTTGTAGAAGACTAATTTATAACTGGACAAGGGACTAGTACAATATTAATAGAATTTAAAGTTTCTGAATAGTTAATGTGCACATCTATTCAAAAGGCATCTTTTGCTTTGTGCTCTTCTCCTCTCTGTCTTCCTTCCCTACCAATTCTTTTCTCTCATTCCTTTACTCTTACTGGGAAAATAATGTTTTGCTTTTGCACAATTTATTATAATTGCCTAAATAGAGGAGAGAAGACTGGAAAAGAAATCAAAATCACTACAAGTCAGTGCTTGTCATAGGTAAAATTTCAAATGGGGCCATTTAACAGTACTGGAGTGTTTGAAAATAGAGATCATTTAAGAGAAAATATGGAAAGTTAGGATGACATTATGATTATGGTTTTGTGGAGTGGTACAAATTAACATAAGGATCTTAGAAACCTTGACAGCTAGAAACAACACTTCAACTGACAATGTGACTATGATGAGCCGCCATCTTGTATTGGCATCAATAATCCTGGGGTTAAGGTCAGTCCCATTGAAATTTCATTATGAGAAATGGTGTACAAATGAGCGAGCCTGGAGTTGACACTCTCCTTATGCTTAAGTACACATGTATATTATCTTTAATATTGTTGAGGAAAAATTGGGACAAAACTTGTTCCTGGGCATTCATTCAATAAGCACTATTAAGCATCAGCTGTTCTAGGCACTGGGAATACAAAAACAAAAACAGTCCTTCTCTCACTGCTCTTAAGGAATTTATATTCATTTGGTCAGAAAATAACATATACACAGGTAAGTATAAAATACAATCCAAATAAATAATCAATTCTGGGTAAGGAGGGAGCATTAATAGGTATGGGGATGAGAAAAATCCTCTTACAGAACATGGATAAGGATATTATTCTTATTCTTATGTATAATAGCCTGACAATAAAGGTCCAGAGGTACAAGATGAATTTGATGAGGATTTTTATTTTTTAAGATTTAATATTGTGATAAGTAATGTAGGAGAAGAGAAAATGTTAAACTGGACATTCTCATGGGTTTTAACATTTTTATCTCATGTCCATTTTTTTAAAAAAAGGAAGCTACATAAAGCACAAACACAGATTAAAAAAATTTATTTCCAAGCTTCTTAAAAGAAACATACTACACAATTTGATGTGCAAATGGTTAGCAGAAAGCTCTTCAGCAACTTGTTTTCCTTTGAGTGACCTAGCTAACGGAAATAATCAGTCATTCAGCTCTAGGGAAGTGTGTGAGGTTATTTTCCGAAGGATAGCCTGAAACACATGGGAAAAATCTTTGGGCATCATATAGGAAACTACCTTTCTCATGCAGGTGTCTTGGCCTCATAAAGTAAAGAGTAGGAAGCAGATTCTAAAAGAGAAATGAAAATATTAATAATTTTAACAAATGTTTCTTGTTTAGAAGTCTCAGGACTTGATCTTATGGCCAAATTTACTAGCTTTAGCTAGCTTGACTTTGAGGAAAGGAATAAAAATATTGGGAGGTGGGAGTTCAGTTGGTGAATAAGAGGAGCTTAGAAAAATCAAGCATTATCTATATTGAGACCAGGGCAGCCTTTACATGAGTTTCTAAACTCACTAACTTTGGAAATGTACTTTTTATGCTTATTTCAAGTTTTTCTATGTTTCCATGACATTATTAGTGGCAACACCCTCTTTAAAAAAGTTAGGAATGATTGGTTGGTTGTTTATTTCAAAGATGGCATTGTGGTACCCCTTTTGAAATCTCGCTCCTTTAATGCAGAGATAGGTGTGAGAAATGAGGGGAAAAAAGAGAGGGTAGTGGTAGGAATACTAAAGGAAGGTGTCAGAGCAGTCCCTTGACCCACAAGTGGAAGCAAAGGAAGATGATCCAGAGTTGTGAAGGGTTACCTTTTGGTGTTCCATATCTGCCAGTATCCCCTTCCTTTCCACTCCTTATGGTATCATAGGCTTCAGTGGTCTGAAAAGTTTAGACTGTACTGTAATCAGTTGGGAACCATTCTAGATTCTTAAAGGAGAACAATGTGCTAGAAATAGTCCTTTTTGGGGAGATGAATCTTGAAAGATTTTCTGTATATCTTTGGGATGAATTTTTTAGGGGAAGAAGACTAAAAGCTGGAATAATGAGGCTATAATAGCAATCCAAGTATGAGGTGATCTGGGTCTGGATTAGGATGGTGGTGGTGAGACTTGAAATTAAAGGATACATAGAAAGAAACAGAAGACAGTTACATGGCAGCAGACCTGGATACTGCCTTTTTTTTTTTTTTTTTTTTTTTTTTTTGTACAAGTCTTAAACAGTTTTCCTGGACCTTTAAGTATAAGTGATTAGGATGGGATGTTTTCTTATCCCCTTGTCTGCCTTCCTGGTGCTGGTGATTTAGAGCTATTTTTATTTCTGTGATAGTCCTTTATATGTACTTTACTATTTCCTGCATCCATGATTTCCCTGGGGTAGGTTTTGCCTCCATGAAGGCAGTTCACAAACTTTCTGCCTTAATGGTCTGTACTTAGAAAAACATATAGCAACCAGTAGCCAAACTGCTGGTGATGAGCCTCTTTAAATGAACTAGATTGAACTTAAGAGGTTTGACATATAATTTGCCAATGGGCTTGTTGTATTTTTTGCCTTAACAACTTGAAAAAGACCTGTAGCTTATTATATACTGGTATAGGCTTCAGGAACTCCATCCCAATAGGGATTTTTGAAAAGCGTTAAAATCTTTGGTTGCTTCTTCTTGCTTTAGAGTCATTTTATACTTTATATACAGGACTTGAGTGCCATCTTCTGAAAGGATTTTTCTCATCTCCATGGCTGTTAGTGTGCCTTCTCTCCCCTAAATTGACTATTTATGTGAGCTGTGTTTTATACTTATGTTTGTACATGCTATTTCCTTACCAAAAGAACATATGTTCCTTAAGAAATAGTAAGAGTAAAACTGTCTTTGTCTCTGTATCCCCAGTACCTGGAACATTTGATGCTTACTAGTACTTATTGACTGATTGGCCAGGGACAAGTTTTGTCCTAGTTTTTAACTGAGAATATTTATACAATGTTTTCCTTTTTTAAATTGTAAAGCTAATCCCAAAAGCATTCACATAGTAACAGATGTTAGGAATCTTTTAAATGTTGTTTATACTTAAAGATTTTTATATTAGTGTTTAATAATTTTAATTATGTTGAAACCTTGATATAATACTTCTACATAAAATAAATTTTGGTATCAAGCCAGTCTCTAAGGAAAGGAAGGAGAGATGAGTTATAAAATACCAAAATGCCTACTTTATTTGGGAAGTGTCAAGAAACCATTATTACAAAGGTCAAGAAGAGAACACTCTTAGAGGAAGGATTATGCATGACTTATAACAGAAAAAGAAAAATGTTTGCTATAGCATTTCTTTCTTGAAAATCTTATTTTATATCTTCATGAGATTTCCCAGTATTTGTCTTTAAACCATGCCGTAGGTTCCTAATTCTATGTTTTTGACACTCTTCTTTGCAGCGTATAATTATGGAGATAAAAGGGATAGTTAGAGGTAATTTGGTCCAGCTCCTTGTTTTCAGACATTAGGTTAATTAACTATTTCCTCTGAGACAGATAGTTGCTCTTATTTTTAAAACCCTCTAGAGATGTTCAGTGCACAAGCTTTCATTACTGAAGAGGTATTTGCATGAGAAATATAATCTTCATGTAATGTGAGTTTGTTTGGTAAATGCATATATATTTGATTCAATAACTTTTCCAGTTCCCCTTTTCTAATTTATTTCCCCTGCTCCTCCTCCCCTCCTTATACCTATTGTTCCAAGCAAGTTATTGGCATAATGATGTATTTGTTGGATGCTTCTGTGTCATAAGGCTTTTGCTGGTATGATGTTCTAATGACCATAGAATAGTAAAGTTAGAAGGGGTCCCAAGAGAATATCTGGTCTGTTTCCCTGTTTTACAGATGAAACTGAGGTCTGCAGAAATGACTTATTTTAGGTTACAGAGCAAGTTAGTAGCAGAGCTGTGATTAGAATCCAGGTTGCTCCATTCCCAAATCAATATTCTTTCCATTAAGAAGTCATGTCCATATTGCATATGACTAGGGGGCAGCTGAGTGGCTCAGTGGATTGAAAGTCAGGCCCAGAGATGGGAGGTCCTGGGTTCAAATTTGACCTTAGACACGTCCCAGCTGTGTGACCCTGGGCAAGTCACTTAAACCCCATTGCCTAGCCCTTACCACTCTTCTGCCTTATTGGTTCTAAGGCAGAAGGTAAGGGTTTTAAAAAAATTGCATATGACTTACATAACTTACATCTCATTCTTTTCCTTCTCTTTAGAAAATTTCATGTGCTATTTCTTTCTCTTCTGTTATTTTCAGTGTCTAAATTTAGGTTTGATGAATGGTTTTGTTTAGCTTCATTTAAATCACAAAGACATGGTTGACTAATGCCTCTAAACTTTTTAATTGACTTAAATGTTATACAGGAGAACCAGCATAGTAGGGTGGTCTATAAAGGGCCACTAAACCTTAGGAAGGTCCAAAGGAAGACCTGGCTGGGTTCAGGTTTTGTCTTTCATGTATTAGCTGTGTGACCCTAGACAAGTTATTTAGCCTAAGTGCAGCTCACTTAAGTTGCAGAGTAGATGCTCAACTGAATGATTAGTCCAAAACTGCTTTTTTGTACATTCTATCTTTGCTTTCTCTTAGTTTTTTCATCTTATAGAAATTTTCTAAAAGTTCATTTATTTACTTTCTAATCTAATAAATTGATTTATTTCACATTCTGGTTTCCCTGTTAAGATTTTCTTATCATCAAATCATTGATTTAGAGCTGAAAGATCCTTTAGAGAAGAGATTCTTCAGCTTATGTTGTTTTATGGGCCCTTTTGGTAATTTGGTAATTTGGCATATGGCCCCTTTTAAGAAAATAGGAGTCATCTCCTGAAATTCCCACATGAAAACTCCCAGACCCAACATTAAAAACTAAATAAATCCAGGGTTTCCAGGTTAAAGGAAAAAATGTTGCAAATAGCCAGAAAGAAAAAATTCATGTACCAAGGAGTTGCATTTAGGATTATTCACAATTTTGCTACTACCATTATAAAGTTGTGGAGAACTTGGAATATGATATTCTAGAAGGCAAAATATATAGGCTTGCAACCAGTAATAACTTCCCAGCAAAATAATATATAATCTCAAAGGAGCAAAAATGGATTTTAATGAAATAGGAGACATCCAAGCATTCTTGATGAAAAGATCATAGCCGCTTAGAATCTTTGATTTACAATCACAGGAATCACGAGAAACATTAAAAGGTTAATAAGAAAGAGCTATCATAAGGTATTAAAGAAAGATGAATTGTCTACATTCTAATATGATGAAATGATACATGTATCACTTTAGAATCCTACCATCATCTAGGGTCATAGAAGCAGTCTAATAATACAGAGGGCAGAAAGAACGTAAAAATGTTTTGATGGTTATCAAAGAAAGGAAGGTAGGGGGAAAGAATGTAGTAAGTGTGGAAAAGAGAAAAGAAGGATAGAGGAAATTATCTCACAAAATATGGCTGTGTCTATATAAACAAGGAAGGGGGGAGTGAATTGATCAGAAGAGGGAATAATACATAATTACTTTCATACACAAGTTGAGCACATATAGATATTTATTTCTCCCATCTCGGAGAAAAGATGGTTGGTGGGGAAGAAAAAGGATAAGTGAAGGGAATGGATTAGTGAACAACAAAACAATTAATGAAGTTGTGAGAAACAAAGAGAAGGAAAAGTATAAGAGAATAGGATGAAGGAAAATTAAATGCATAGTTAACAAATATAACTGAATGTGAAGGGGATGAACTCACCCATATAAAGGGAGAGGATAGCAGAATGGATTAGAAATCAGAATCCAAAAGTGTTATTTATAAGAAATATTCTCGAAGCAAAAAGATCCACAATAGTATTAAGATAAAGGACTAGAACAAGAATCTATTTTGCTTCAACTGAAGTAAAAAAGGCAGATGTAGTAACCATAAGTGGCACAGTGGATAGAGTACTAGGCTTGGAATCAGGAAGTCTCATTTTCATGAGTTCAAATCCAACCTCAGAAACCTATTAGCTGTGTGATCCCGAGCAAGGCACTTAATCCCATTTGCCTCAGTTCTTCATCTGTGTCATGAAGAGTCAGACAGGACTGAAATGATTGAAGAGCAACAACAAAAGTAGTCATGAGTCTCAGTCTAAGCAATAATAAAAATAGATCTAATTAAAAGAGATAGAAAGGGATGCTACATTTTGCTGAAAGGTACTGTAGACAATATCAATGGTAAACATAAATGCCCCAAATGGCATAGTATCTAAATCCTTGGAGGAAAATGAAATGAGTCAGAGAGAAATAGTGAAATTATAATAGTGGGGGATCTCAATTTAAAAATAAACAAAAAAATTAAAGACAAATGGAATTTTGGAAAATCTAAATATGAAAATATTTATTTTCTGGGAATAATGAGAATAGGAAAAAATATACCAATGACTAAGCTGTGACTGGCATCATCATAAAAATTAGTCATATAATAGGAATTAAAAATCTCCAAACAAATTCAGAAAAGTAGAAATATTAAGTACATCTTTTACTCATTTTCAATAAAAGGCCTTTGATTTAAAATTGATTAACTTAAATCTAAAGACTGGGTGGTGGGTTAAAGAAAAAGAATCATGGAAATAATAAATTTCATTTAAAGATAATGACAATAGTGAGATAACAATCCGGGATTTAGGGGATATAGTCAAAGCTGTACTTAGAGTAAAATTTATAATCTAAATAGTTACATCAATAAAAGAGAAAGAGCAAGTCAATAAATTGGACATGTAGGTAATAAACCCAACAAAATCAAAATTCCCAATTAAACACCAAAATAGAAATTCTGAAAATAAAAAAGTTGAATGAATTAATTAATAAAACTAAGAGTTTAAAAATCTCCAAATATATAACCCTTTACCTAATTTGATTTTTTAAAGAAGAAAACCAAATTACCCATAACCAAAATGGGAAAAAAAATAGGTGAATTCTCAACCAATGAAATAAACGTTTTTAGAGGCTATTTTGTCTAATTATATGTTAATAAAACTGACAATCTCAATAAAGTCATTGCTGATAACACTTTTCAACCTATTTGCATTCAACATCCATCAATCCATTATCTTTTATTGTCATTAAAATTTTTTATTTTTCTGACATTATTTCATGCCACAAAGAATATTAGTGTTAGAGAGATGGGTTTTTGCTTTAGCAAGTAGTTTGAAATAATTAAAATTATAGTGTTTTCTCATGAGAACCACTCTGTCTTTTTTTTTCTACTAAATTCTAGGCTCAGGTTGTTGCCCATTTCTAGGTATTTTAAGGCAGATGATAGATCTAAGAGAGATGGGTATATTCTGGGATTCAGTGCTGTTTGTACAATGTCAGTATCATTTCTGAATAGGGCATTTAAAGGAAGTTGGAATTTGACAATCATGGTGAAAAGAACATTAGATTTAAAGTCAGAAAATCCAGGTTAGAATCCTGATTCTGTGGCTTAGGTGAACTTGAATGAGTTATTTCATTCCTCTGAGCCTCAGTTTTCTCACTTGTAAAATGAGGGATTTGGACCAGATATCTTAAAGGTCTCTTACAGTTCTAAATGTATGATTTCTGTACCTCTGAAGAACCTTAACACACTGATTTGTAAATCTTTTTTTTTTTTTTTAAACCCTTGTACTTCGGTGTATTGTCTCATAGGTGGAAGATTGGTAAGGGTGGGCAATGGGGGTCAAGTGACTTGCCCAGGGTCACACAGCTGGGAAGTGGCTGAGGCCGGGTTTGAACCTAGGACCTCCTGTCTCTAGGCCTGACTCTGACTCCACTGAGCTACCCAGCTGCCCCTTGTAAATCTTTTTTGGTGGACATTTTTTTTTAATGCAGAATGTTCTTTAAGATTTGCAAACCTGATGAAATCATTGAGTAATCTTATTTAATTCCCTTGGATTTTCTTACTCTATGAAATTGACATCCAAATTTTTATATCTAACCCTAGTCTCTTCTGAGCTCCATTTCACACACATTCAATTTCTTTTTGGAGATTTCAAACTAGTTGCCCTCTAAGCATCCTCACTTAAACATTCCCCAAACTAAACTCATTATATATTCCTCCAATCACCCCACACCTCTTCTAGAAACCTCTTTCAGACCTTGCAATTTCTGGCAAGGGAATACAAGAAATGGGAGATAGCCAGTGCAAGGGTGAACATATTGAATATGGAGTAGTAAATGTGAGAACTATAAGAAAGAAAGTTTGGCCAGATTGTTGAAATTAGTCAACAACAGTTGTTTATTAAATGTTATTATTATTAATTAATGACAATTAATAATTATTAAGTTTCTTCTTACAACTCTGGGAAAAAGTTTTGTGGCTCTGTGATAAGCATTGGAGATATGAGGGGAAAAGATGAAAGATTCCCATTAACATTTACCATACATTTGAATGTGGGTAGTCTGCAAGTTATGTATAAAAATATATACAGCATAAACATAATGTTAATGAATATATACACAAAATAGTTAAATACAAATTCTTAAGAGAAGGAGGGGGCGGGCTTAGTAGTTGTGATGGTCAGGAAAGGTTTCATGCAGAATATGGGACTTGAGCTTCATTTTCAAGGAAGAGGGGTAGAGGCCAAGAGGGGAATGCATGATTGTTATGGGAGACAGCTAGTCCAAGGGCTAGAATGTCCTAAACTGAAAGAACAGAGAGAAGACCAGTTTTCTGGATCACAGAGAGTGGAAAGGTGGATAAAGTCCAATGAGGCTGGTACTTCTTAATGTCTAGGCAACTTTCTCAAGACTATAAATGGGGAGAAGGTGCTGACTGGCTGACAGTTTCCTCATTTGAGTATTCCCTGTATCAGTGAAACTTCAGATCCAGTCCCTATCCCTATTTATTTTATTATTTGAAAATAATAAATAAGACTCAATGCTTAAATTCAATGATAGCTCAATCTATATGATAGTCAAATTGTACTATATTCTATATCACACTCTTTTCTGACTTTTTCCCATCTCTGTGTCATTTGTGTTATCTTTTATGTCCCATCTTGCTTTTTCAAGACCCAACTTAGTGCTTCTCTCTTCCATAAAACATTTCCTGATAGCTACTCTTATGAAAGTCATCCCCCCTCCTCAAATAACTTTTAAAAATTGTTTTAATAACACCTTGCTTTCTTTTTAAAATTACTATTCTTTCTAATGATTTCCCTCCTGGTAGTATAAGAAACTTGTGCCTCATCTTGTAAGAAACAAGAAAAACCAAATAAAACCAATTGAATAACAAACAACAATTGGTCAAATAAAACCGATGGACATTTGCCATGTCTGAAATTGTAAATTATGGGTACAGAAGTATTACTTCTGTACCCATAATTTACAATATCTGCTATGAGGCAGTAGTTATGCTTCACTATCAGTTCCATAGAGTCACAGTAAGGGCCTCTTTCAACGTCTCTTAGGACATCTTAAATATCTGTACTTTGTATTTACTCCATTTTGCCTGGTTAGATAGTATTTTCATACTTGTTCTGCCACCTCCCTCCCCCATTAGGTTATAAGCCCTTCAAAGTGAAGGCTTTTTTGTATCATTTATTTTTGTAGCCTTTTTGAGCCTTGTTCTTAATATTTTGATAGGTCCATGATCTCATTTGTATACATATTCCTTTTCATAGTACAGTTCATAAAAGTGTGTTGAATGGAATTGGGGTTCTATAACATTGTATGTTAAGAAAATATATGAGGAAATTCTTGTACCAAATGGAATAAAAATAGCAGAGAACATTTGGTTGAAGATCAATAGTGGAAGAAGCTAAATTAATATTGTCAGCAACATATACTGTAGACCATCTGTCCAAAAGGGAAAAAAAGATGAAGTGTTCAGGAAACATATCACAGGTCTGGCTGGGAGACTTAAATTATCTGGACATTTGCTGAAACACTTCCTCTCTAAAAGTAGAACAACTAATAACTTCTTGAGTTACCTTAATGCTGTTATCTTTCAAAAGATGTATGAACTAATGAGGCGAAATTCTGTTCCATATCTGATTCTCATGAACATAGAGTAATGGGTTAGTGGGGTGGAAATGACCCTTCTCCTAGAATTTGTTAATAGAAGGATGGAAAGATGAGTATAGTCTGATTTGCAAAAGTAGATTTCAGATAGTTCATGGGAAGGACAGGTAGAGGATCCCATGACCTAAAATTTTCCAAAAGAAATTACCATAATTAGTTTAGTTTTCAAGAATGAAATTCTTTTTTTTTTTTTTTTTGAGAATGAAATTCTTAAGAGACAAAGAAAAATAAATCTAAGGAAGAAAATGGCAGGGCTAGGGGGGGGGGCTGTCTAAAGAGATAGATGTGGATGCCAGAGAACCTAGATTTTTAAAAGACATGTCCAAAAGATGGAAGAAAGGGCAGGCAATAGAGGAGGACATTAAA
The DNA here is from genome assembly GCF_016433145.1 of Gracilinanus agilis. NCBI lineage: Eukaryota > Metazoa > Chordata > Mammalia > Didelphimorphia > Didelphidae > Gracilinanus > Gracilinanus agilis. The sequence goes on from NC_058133.1 coordinate 448,254,121, forward strand.
CTGAATGTTCTATAGGCATCTCATATTCATCATGTTCAAAATTCAGCAAGAAAGTATAAGAAATGAGACCTCAAGCCAGATCTTCTAAGTCCTGTACACTTAACTGTATTTTCTCTACTCTTTTTCTTTCCCCAGTGCACTTAGGTATGTGTTTCTCTCCTTTTTGAATTTGATGCTTTACATTTGATACTTTTTTAATATACTAATGATATAAATGCTATTTTTAGGACATTACCATTGTGTTAAAGGACATTTTAAGAAGCAAAATTACTGTAGATGATTGTGATACAAATCTTACAATTTTTTTTTCCAGGGGAGTACTGACGATGATGTAGAATTGGACATTAAAAACTCCATGACACAGGGAGACAAACTTCGTGCCTTAAAAAATCAGAGACAGCCTCGCACTTCAACAGCTAGTGTACTTAAGTGAGTTAATCAGATCGGCTTTCAAAATGTTTAATTCAGAATGAATTTCTTTATGTATTTAGAGTATTTGATTGTCTCCAAATGGACTTTATAAATGATCTAATTCACAACTAATTTTTTTGGAAAATTGTTACAAATTCTTCATTTTTCACTTGAGTTCATTCACTTTTTCATGTTATGGGTAACAGTTAAACTTAAGACATTTGTATAACTATATATACTTTTTCTTTTTTTAAAAACATTTATTAATATTCATTTTTAACCTGTTTACATACTTTATGCCCCTACTTTCCCCTTCACCCCCCCGCTCTCCCCTCACCCATGGCCGACACACATTTCCACTGGTTGTAACATGTGTCCTTGTTCAAGGCCTATTTCCACATTGTTGTTAGTTGCATTGGTGTGGTAGTTTCGAGTCTACATCCCCAATCATGTCTGCCTCAGCCCCTGCATTCAAGCAATTGTTTATCTTCTATGTTTCCTCTCCTGCAGTCCTTCCTCTGAATGTGGGTAGCGTCTTTACCATAAATCCCTCAGAGATGTCCTGGGTCATTGCATTGCTGCTGGTACAGAGGTCCATTACATTCGATTGTACCGCAGTATATCAGTCTCTGTGTACAATGTTCTTCTGGCTCTGCTCCTTTCGCTCTGCATCAGTTCCTGGAGGTCTCTCCAGTTTGCCTGGAACTCCTCCATTTTATTATTCCTTTTAGCACTATAGTATTCCATCACCAGCATATACCACAATTTGTTCAGCCATTCTCCAATTGAAGAACATACCCTTATTTTCCAGTTCTTTGCCACTACAAAAAGTGCAACTATAAATATTTTTGTACAAGTCTGTTTATCTATGATCTCTTTGGGGTACAAACCCAACAATGGTATGGCTGGATCAAAGGGCAGGCATTCTTTTATAGCCCTTTGAGCATAGTTCCAAATTGCCAGCCAGAATGGCTGGATCAGTTCACAGCTCCACCAGCAATGCATTAATGTCCCAATTTTGCCACAACCCCTCCAGCATTCATTGCTCTCCCCTTCTTTCATTTTAGCCAATCTGCTAGGTGTGAGGTGGTACCTCAGAGTTTGTATAACTATATTTTGCTAAAACAAAATTAAAAAGTTATGCCCTTCTGTGTTTCTTACCTAGTCCTCATTATTACTCCCCAGCTTAATTTATGCTTCCGAGTAATATCTTGCACCTGAAAAAATACGTGAGATATACATGACAACAAAGTTTTAATTTGTCTTGTTTTTGAAAATGGCAGTTACTTTAAAGGTCCTTCAATCAGACCTGATTTCTTTGCCTTTAAATTGACTATTAATTTAGCAAACCTGTGAATGAGGAAAAATGGAAGCAGTTGATGCAGGTAGAAATTTTATAAATTTTTTCAATGGTTCTTCATTTTTCTGTCCTGAGTGGTCACAACTTCTGCCACTTAAGGGAATAACATGAGTGATGCCCATGAAGGAGTGGTCAGAATGGTAGGGGGAGAACCAAGAGAGAGCAGTGCCACAGAAGACGATGGGGTCCCCCAGTGAAAGAATGAGAGTAGGTTTAGAGGGCCCAAGAAAATCCCTTGGGGTATCCCCAAAGGCTCAGCAAAGGAGACTTGAGAAGTGGTCAGATAAGATGGGAATGAAGAGAACCAATTTCACTGAAACCCAGGGAGCAGAGAGCATCTGGGATGAGAACATGGTAAGATGTTAGAAGAAGCAGGATTGAGAGATGCCATTAAGTTTACAATTAAAGAGTTTGAACTGAGTGATGAAAATGGCAGCCAGATTGTAAAGGGCAAAGAAGTGAGTATGAGGAGAGGAAGTGGACACACTCAAAATAGATAAATTTCTTTCCGTGAAATGGAGGAGAGATATAGGACAATAATTTGAGTGGCTTCTAGATTTTAGTGAGGGTTTTTTTCAGTATAGGAGAGATTTTTGGCATCCATTTTGCTCTTCAACATTGGACATGATTGAATACCTTCTCATATTGAAAACTCTCTGCTCCCTTAATTTGGTGACACTGTTCTCCTTTGGTTCTTGTTATACCTGTCTGACCACTTCTCAAATCTTCTTTGCTGGTTCATTATCCATTCATACCCCCAATTTGTAGGTATATGTTAGGGTGCTGTCTTGGGTCTTCTTATCTCCCATGAGCTTTCTTATCTTCTCTATGAAGGTGACTTTTGAATCTTTTTTATACCTGACCCTAATTTCTTCTGACCTCTAGTTACACAGATTCATTTTCCAATTGGTTATTTCTTTTCTTTTTTGTGAGTGTTTTACTGGTATTCTCTCTCTTTTTTTAAGAGATAATATTTATTTTTATATATAATATGTAACAATATAACACATGGTTTGTTATAAATACATAGTAAATTATAATATGTGTATCCAAGAGAAACAAATTTTCATGTTAGCTATATCCCAAAATTTCTTATTCTTTTTTTCTTCTCCCCCTTCCACCTCTTTCCCCTTTCCAAGACGGCTGGTAATATGATATAGGTTGTACATATGTCATCATATAATACATATTTTCATCATGTTGTGAACATATTTCAAACTAGATGTCATCTGTACATCTCCACTTAAATATATACAAAACAGAACTCATGTTTTCCTCCCCAAACCCCTTTTCTAGATTTCCAAGCTCTAGCGAGGGGAGCATCATTTTTCCAGTTACCCAGATTCAGCATTAGCCTAGACTCCTCACTCTTCTTTTTCCCATGCAGTTGCCAGATCTTGTCATTGCTACCTCCACATCTCTTACAATAAATACCCTCTTCTCTCTACTCAGTCTTGGTGTCCTTATAATGTGAAACGTCTCATAGGGCCTTAGATATAGTAGGCACTTATTAAATGCTAATCAATTCATTAATGGATATTTTCTATGTACTGCCAAATGAATTACATCTCTGCTGTAAGAACAGAAAATTTCCTTCAGCAAATGTTAATGGTGGCAATGGAATCACAGAGATTTTCATAATGTCCCCTGGTAAAAAGGTATCAAATCCAAGTTGGCCTTTGATTATATCCCACCTATGATTTATGAGATAATCTTTGCTGTTAATTTGAGACATAAAGGAAGGGTAATGGCAATTTCCTAAAGAAGGATGGCAAACTATACTCAGTAACCAAGTAATTAATTTCCACCTTCAATTTCCATTAATAACAGAAGCCTATAGTAAATTTTCTATTTACTAATCCTCTTTTTTTTGAGCTTCTGTCAGAGCCCACATCTTATATATCTTATATATGTTGTGTATAGGCACTTAATTAAATATGTAGTTATTTATATATTTAAGCCATGAACATTTTTGGACAAAAAGCTTAAACAAAAAAACCAAAATCAATTGATTTTAAATTTTATTTATTTCTATATTGTTCATTTTTGTGAATAATCTTATAAAACAAAAACTCCAAAATACAAACTCAAATAAACAATTGAAAATTGTAATTACATTGATTTTAAAAGCCCCAAGATATGTTTTGTTGTTGTTTATTTCCCCCTATTTTAATTTTCTGGAGCTTAAAAATTGGCCTTGTTTTCTTGAGAATCTATTTTTTTCCAACCTTACCATAAAACAGTCTCCTCCACGGGACTGCAACTCTTTAGGATGTTGTGTCTTTTTTTATTAAAATTTTTTTGTCAATATGACAGTAACTAATTCATCATACAAAGACATATAGAAAAGGAAGATTGTGTATTGAATGATATATTATCTACAGTTTATCCTTTTTAGAGAGTGTATAGTAAATTTAAAAACAATACTACAGTAAAAAAAGACAACTAAATAGAATTATCCTGCTCATCTATGTGCCTACTGACCGTCTTTCAGCTTTCTTTGTATTTTTAAGTGTTTCACTGACATTCTCTTCCTTTTTTGGAAACACTAGCACTAGCTACCAAGTTCTACCCTCTTCCCCTCCCCCAAATTAAGCATTCTTATCACATATAAGTATAGTCAAGTAAAACAAAATTTCGCATTGTTGTGCCTGAAAATGTAGGTTTCATTTGGCACTTTAGAGTATTTTTCTCTCTGTTAACAGGTGGGAATCATTCTTCCAAAATGTTTTATCAGTCCTTTGAAAGGATTATTGATCATTTCATTGATTAGAACTCTTATAATTTTTTAAAACTGTTTTACTTTACATCAATGGGATCATTGTGTAAATTATTCTCCCACTTCTACCTCATTTCATCCTTCATCATTTCTTAAATATTAAAGCAGCTGATGATACAGTGGATAGAATGCTAAGCCTGAGTTTAAGAAGGCTCAAATTCAAATCCAGTGTCAGACACTTGCTAGTCTCTGACCTTGGACCAGTCATATGACTTCTGTTTGCCTCAGTTTCCTTATTTGTAAAACGAGGATAAAACAGCACCTATCTCATGGGTTTTCGTGAATATCAAGTGAAATAATCATTGTTTAAAAAAATCACTTAGCACAGTACTGGCACATACTCTTAGATGCTATATAAATGTTTAATCCCTTCCCATTCCCTTCCCCAGTCTTCCAGATTTCTTTGAATTCATCACTTTCTGTAGTTTCTTATGGCATGATAATGTTCCATTATTGGACATACATTCCATTTCTAGTTCTTTATGACAAAAAACATGATTCTATCAATATTTTTTTACACATGAGCCCTTTCCCTCCATCTTCTGTGGCTGATAGAGGTACTTCTTGGTCAAAGGGTTTTGTGGATTTGAGGATAAATTACCAAATTGTGACCCAAAACAGTTGGATCCCAAACTTCTCCCATGATGCATTAGTAATTTACTAATATACGATTATTCATTCTGAGATTTCTTCAGTAGAGAACTGCCCCTTCATATTCTTTTATTTCTTGGGCAATATCTTCTGTGCTTTTAGATTTATATCAGTTCCCTATATTTCTTTCATAGAAAGCCTAGGAAATGGGCCTTTGATTTTATTGTTACAGGGAACTCCTAGATGAGGAAATTCCCTCTACCATGCAACTCAGGACTCCTTTGCAACTACAGTCTAACAGAGCTGCCAGGAGCACTGAGAATCTTACGTGACTTGTCCAGGGTCATATGACCAGGATGGAGCAGAGGCAGAAATTGAACTTGAGATTTTCCTTGTTCAGAAATCATCTTTCTTCTCCATTTTTCATGCTGTTCTCATATCTTACATATCAGACAATTTATCAGAGAAATTTGATGCAAAGAAATCTTTAAATTTAATGGCATTTATTTTATTTGTGAAAAAAAACTTTATGCAATTAACCGTAGCAATTAAAATTATCTCAAGATACTGCTTTTTCTTCATTTTAAAATTTATTAACTGGCTGGTCAAGACATCCTAATTGTGCTCAAATAACTCTCTTGATCATCACAAGACAAATGGAAAAATTTTGGACCAGGTACATATATACATTTTGGGAGCTCATTATTTAGCCCCCCCTCCCTTGACCATCCCAAGACATCTTTAATTGGTGATAGCTAATTAAGAGGGGTCCATCAGACCCTCAGCCCTTCACAAACTTACAGGTGAGTATTTGCATGTTTACAGGAAAAGTATTATTATAGGGGCAGCTGGGTAGCTCAGTGAAGTGAGAGTCAGGCCTAGAGACAGGAGGTCCTAGGTTCAAACCCGGCCTCAGCCACTTCCCAGCTGTGTGACCCTGGGCAAGTCACTTGACCCCCATTGCCCACCCTTGCCAATCTTCCACCTATGAGACAATACACCAAAGTACAAGGGTTTAAAAAAAAATTATTATAGTACCTTTCCTGTCAGCCCAAGTCTGTGAAAAGACCACATTCCTCAGATCAAAAAGAATGCAAAAATCTATAGACTGAATGGAGCCAGTTCCTGAGTCCTGGCTCAGGAATTCTTCCTATCATAAGCCTTTATAATCCAGGACCCAGGCATAAATGTAATATAGTATATAAAAAATTCTCACAATCCCTCCTCTGCGAAGCACCCAGGATATGAAGATTATACAGTAAATGGAGGACCTAATTCTGATTGTTGGCTGTTTCTCAACGTGATATCAAAAAATGATTGATAGACCCATTGACATGGAGCCTTTAGGGAACACTCCCCTTCTGACACAATAGCCTAAGAAACAAAATAATGGCACATGAGAGAGACATCGAAGGGATACATGAGCCCCATCCCCACTGTCCAGTCCATTATGCCCAAGGACTCAAAGTCTCATGATGCAGCAATTCGATTTCTGGGATCATCTGCTACTGCTACCATCTTCTTTGCTGTCTTGAGTCATGGTGGTCTTTAGAGCTCTTCCTTTGACAGATCTGCTTTCTCCTGGTACAGGGTCACTAATAATTTCTTTCCCTAAACTGCCTTGAAAAATAGATCTTATTACAATTTAACAGTCACCAAAATTTTGCTTTGCCAATAGTTACTTCAGATGATGAGAGCTAACTTAAATCTTAGGATTCTAATTTTATTATTATTAAAGAGCTAATTATGAACCTCTAAATCAAAGAATTCACCATTTCCTAAACTTTTTGCTGTCTTTTACTTTTGTCTGAACCAACTACCTGCTTTGGAAAACTGCCCATAACAGACTGAAAGGAACAAAGTTGATATTTACTCAGATTTTTTCAACTTGCTATTAGGACATGCTCAGTGCCTTAGAAGCAATTAGAAACAGGTTTGACATATATCTAAAAATCATCTGATCATTTCTACTTTCTTAAAAAACTTTCACTTCAATTATTATCTCATTTCCATTATTTGTTATTATTTATTATTCATTGTTTGTTTTTATTTACTTTAATACTTTCCAGTTTTAATTCTCAATCCCTCAAAATTTTCCCTCAGGAGGATGAGATTCTGCAAAGAATCTTATCCTGGAGTGTCTTTCCAGTACAGAATGCTCTGTTAGGCTCTGTAAGAGTCAGAGCAGAGTTCCACACAAAGTCTCACTTCCATTTCTAGGGTGCCACAGGCAGATTCAGGATTTAAGCATCCCTATTTACAACAGGAGAAACTGAGTCAAAGACATCTCACCCTTCTCTTTGCAAGGTTGTTTCCTCAACTTTCCCAATTACAGTTCTCAGATTGCAGGAGCTTTGGGCAGTACCCTTTAAGGAAGGAGTGTTGGGAAGCAATGAAGGTTCAGACTCAAATCCAGAAAGCTTCAAATAGGAGCATATAAAAAGTCACAAAACTTTTCCTCCAAAGAAAAATCATCATAATTTATAGCTCAGTATCAGATTATTGCTATTTTCCTTATGTCTCAGTATCCATCAGGGTATACTACTGATCTGTCATAAGAATAATTACAATCTAGACTTTCAGAATGAAAAGTGGATTGAAAAATGCAACTTTACTATATTCTGGTTGTGTTAAAAATACAATTTCATGATTTCTCAAGTGATCTAAAATAGAATTCACTTAGATGAGATTTAACTCATAAATTTCTTATTTTAATAGAGAAAAAAACTCAGGTTTAAGTATGGCAATATACTGTCAAACACTGGCAGAAGGCCTGATAAGATCTCATAAGTAGACCTAACAAAGATCTAGTAGGAATTTACTATGCATTTTTCAAACTTAACCTAAAAGCTTCTCTCAAATATTAGAATGTAAAGAAAAATTTTTAGCATACTCAATATCTAAAACATCTAAAACATGAAACTTATGCTTAGTGATTTGGCCATAATTGAATGAGAAGACATTTTAAAACTTCCCTTTTAATACTTTATGAAACATATCCAATAACCCAATATAGAGAATTTGGAGAATAGAATAATATAGAGAAAATAACTACATATTTCACAATGAGAAAGTTCTCTAAAATGAATAAATTCTTAATTATATCTCCTCTCTGATACTCTCCTTCTAGTCAAGGAGTAGTTATAATGGAAAAAAAGGATAAGGATTTCAACTGTATGTATTTTAAACAAATGAGGAGACAAACAGATTGCTTCAATTTTTTCCTTTTAAAAAATCCAATTGATACAATAACTTTAAACATATTAATGTATCATTTATCATTAAGTGGCCAAATAACTTCAGAATCAAACTTAATGTTAAAAATTAGAATTTAGAAATAGAATTAAAATGAAAATTTGAAACAACGTATTATCACAACTTTCCAAAATATATATGACTTCTTTCAAGAGTTTAGTTCATAATTTAACAATGTCCAAATCAGAGAAATAACTTTTAAACATTATGTGTCTTTATAGTAACTTATCAAATTCTACCTTATCACAAATAGTATTTAAGAATTTAAAATATGAAACAAAATTACTATCAAAATTTCAAATGATCTTGCGCAGAATTACTTTATCACATTTAAAATTCCTTATAAAATTACCTAATCCAAGAAGCAAAATTCCAACAAAGTAATAATTATACTTCACCAAAATAAGTGGTGTGTTTGCCATTATATTATTATTATCATTTATATTGAGTTCTGATTCAATATAATTATAACCCAATAAAAGAACTCACTTTCAATACTCATTTTGCAAATTTTAGCTCCTTTTCCTTTCAAAGAGCTAGATTAATATTTTGTTCACTACTTAAAAGTTAGTCAATTCTTTTGCCATTTTAAACAATACTGGAAAGCTCTCTGTCTTATGGTAGTCTCAAGTCCCATTCCCAAGCTGGAAGAGACTAGCAACGTGTGGCCTACCTGACATACCTGTGAGGAGGGGAGGAAAGGGCCTCTGAGCAGGAAAGATGCTTGTACTCCATTCTCTTTGTTCACCCCAAGACCTACTCAATAAAGTAGAGATCACAATGCATATTAAGAAGTACGTTTCAATTTACGTGGAATCTGGAATTTCTAAAGGGGACCTCCCCCTTTTTCATTACTCAGCTCCACGTTCAATTTGACCCAATAGCTTGCTTTTAATTTAAAATAACACATTTGACTTATCCTAAATACTTCAACAGGATTACTCCAATCTAAAATAGCTATCAACCAACTAAAACCTAACTTTTATAACTACTAACATAACTTTCACTTCTATTTATGTTGGAATTCACTTGCCCAACATTTTCACAACATAATTTAGAAGAAATTTTTATAACCTGTTTGTAATTAATTTTCAAAATCTCTGTAATCCCCAGATATTGGCCACTATCTGGAAATACACCCAAGAAGGAGAAAAATCACTTGCCTATTACAGAACGAATAAAATTACAAAACAAAGATTTTTCTACATTTTATAAGGAAACCAAGAAAAAATACACTTAAAAAAGTAATAGGACTTTGCTTGCCAAAAGCCAAAGCAAAGCTTTAAAAAATTCCAATTGAAGTCTTTCATTCTAGCCAGGTAAAAAGTTGACTTTAGCAAAGGCAGGAGAGAAAAACTTCTGTTCATTAGAAAAAAAAAATTCTCTCTCCTCTGCCACTATAGCTGCTTTTAAACCTTCCTTCTTTCCACTTTCAGTTTCTTAGCACACTCACAGACAGACACAAACATACACACACAACCAAACAAAAAAAACCTCAAGTTGTACACAATTGTGACTAATAAATTAATTAACTAGGACTTCCTCTGCTTCTCAAGACTCTTCTTGAGAGCTGAATCTCACAGAGATTTCTATAGACCCTACTTCCTTCCACCAGGGGCTTCAAGGGTACCCTGGCCACTTTCAGTTTCTGAATGGCCTCCTACTTCTCAAGAACCTATTTTTCTTGAGAAACCAAGTACGTTGACACAGATCCCCAATTTAATACCCATCACTACATACAACTACTTCCGTCTCTCCTCACTCTAGGTTAATCAACCCTGGAATTCTCAATGTACCAACTCCAGGGTTCTCAGCTTACAAAATGATACATTTAACTCACACACACCTAACATCCAAGACATACAGACCTTACAAAATGATACATTTACCATGTACACACAAAAGACATACATTTAACATATACATATGAGACATAATTGTTACCCATAAAAGATCTCATCATCAGGAACTGGAATAAAACTTCCTCTACCTTTTACTCATCAGAAAAGGAATCTCTGTGGAAGAAAAAGACTCTCATTTGGATCAAACTGTAGCAATTAAAATTATCTTGAGAGATTGGTTTTTCATTTTAAAATAATTCATTAATGGTCAAGACATCCCAATTGTGGTCAAATAATTCTCTTGATCATCACAAGACAAATGGAAAGACCTGGACCAGAAACAAATACATATCATTATTTAGCCTCTCCTTTGACTAGCCCAAGCCATCTTTCATTGGTGATAGCTTATTAAGAGGCCCTCAGCCCTTCCCCAAACTGACAGGTGAGGCATGTCTACAGGAAAAAATATTATTATAGAACCTTTTCTATCAGCCCAAGTCTGTGAAAGGAACACATTTCTCAGGACAAAGAGAATGCAAAAATCTATAGACTGAATGGAAAACCAGGACCTAAGATGTGGCTCAGGAATTCTCCCTAACATAAGCCTTTATAACCCAGGACATGGATTTAAAAATAATAAGGTGTTTAAAAAAATTAATTCTCACACATCATTGTCTCTTTTACTTACTCTCTCCTTTATTTGCTCATGAAAACTACCCTCTGTCCATAATGGTCAATAGTATCTCCTTTCCTTTTAATTTGTGATAGGTCTTTTTATAACCTGTCCCTTTCCTACCTTTTTAGTCTAATTTTATGTCACTCTCTTCCTTGTACTTTGCAGACCAACCTGATTAGCCTTACTTGCTTAGCTATACATATGACACCAACCATTCCAGGTTATCCCTCATTCCTAGAATGCTCTCCCTCTTTGCCTCCATTTCTCAGAATCTCTGGTCCAGACTTGAATCACAAAGACTTCATCAGTCTCATCTCCTCTCTGCATCTGCTAGTATATTCCTTTCCTAAATTGTTATACATTTATGTATGTTCTTTGGTCCCCATCTTTAGAATACAAACACCTTGAAGGTGGAACTGTTTTCTTATTTATTTTTTTACCCCTAGCACTTAACACGGTGCTTGGCACATGGTAGATAATAAATGTTGGTTGAGTAATCAATTGATGATCCATTTTGGGTTTTATTTTGCTTTGCCTTCTTAATTCTACTCTCCCTCTTCCTGGAAAAGGCAGTGGCAAATCATTTCAGTATTTTTGCCAACAAAACCCAAAATGGTGTCACAAAGAGTTGGACATGACTGCAAAATGACTGAATGTGATAACATTTACCTATCAAGATTTCTCTTGACTCTTGTGTTTATATTTCTGCAATTCTACTCAGCTTCTGGTATTTTATCAGGGCTACTTAATAGTCCTCTATTCTATTAAAGATTCATTTTATTGTAGGTAAAGGTAAAAAAAAAATTTTCATTTTTTCAGATAACATTCTTGGATTTAATCCTTTTTGTTTTGCCTTTTGGTATATTGTCTTCCAATATTTTCTTACTTATATTATTTTTAGGATAGTCTAATGATCCTGACTTTGATTCCTTGGCATTTGAATTCTTGCTTCTAGTCTCTTATGGTATTTTCTTTTACCTGAAAGCTCTGGATTTTAGGTGTATCAGACAGTTTTACTCCTCTTTTTCTCTTGGATAGGTTTGCTAGATCCCAGTCTTGTGACCCTTCTAGGTAGTCTGAATGCTACTGTCATTGCTGTTGCCCTCCCACAGTTTTAGATGATGTGGCCGTTTCCTGGTCCTCTTCCACATACATTGTCTGTATCAGAGAGCTGTGCCCACACTCACTGTTGAAACAGAGATACAGACCCTTCCTAAATCATTCTCTCTTGCCTTTCTTATCTGAGGTGCTCTTTTGAGGTCTCTCTCTTGTTTGCTTTTTCTTATGCAATGACTCATTTGGTAGTTGGTTTTGTTGCCTTCTGTGGTACTGATCAGCCTCAACAATATAACAGATATTGGAGATTATGCTAGCTTCAATCTATCTGGAAAGTCTCAGCACATCTTTGCTGTTGAGATCTCTTTATCATCTCTGATAATCTGATAAGGACAGTTTAGTTGATAAGGAAATAATCTTTTACCTCATATCTCCAGCACTGGCTCCAGGAGCATGGAGTTTATTATATATGTTTCAAGATTCATTTCACACAAAAGATTCCCCCCCCCCCAGAACTTCACAGATGCGCAGAAGTTATAAATTATGTCATATCAAAACACAAAACATTGGCTTCAGAACAGACCAAGGCCAAGGCTGAATTTTGACTGGGTTCTTATCAGAAAGCCAAGTCAGGGAATATTTTTCTCAGGGTTGAATTGTACCTGCTAAGGTTTTGGCCTTGGCTATACCAGGCAGCAGCATTCCTGGTCAAAGGGGAACAGTGTTAATCCTTTAAATTCAGGTTTGCTAGGAACTTAAAGCTTTTCAATAAGGCCACAATACTTTTCAACAAGAAATCACAAGGATCGCAAAAGGGGTCAAAAGAGGAGTCTCAGATTTTTATCTATTCTCTTATTGGCTTCCCACAATTTGCCCCATCCTGTCTCTTTGGACAGTTACCTAATTGAGTAGCTTTTGCTTCAACATCAACAGGTCAGGGTTGAGTAGACCTTATTTGTTGGAAACTGAACTGGCTTCAGGTCCTCCAGTGCCCATGGATCATCTTCCTGTATAGTCTTGGCCTAGATAGAGAATATTACTGGTATTTCCCTTTGGTTTTATTGATCATTCCTTCACCTGATACCATTTTAAAGTCTTTGCTGGGGAATTTTTGAGGAAGAGATGCACTTGACTTAAACTTTTCACTTTACCATCTTTTTTGGAATTCTTCTTTGCTTTCTTTTGGATAAAGTTTTAGAAGATCCTCAAAATGAGAATCATAGCAGTTTTTTTTTTTTTTTTTTTTTTTTTTTTTTGTGGAATCAAGAAGTAGCCAGTTTAAAAGACCATTAGCAAAATGGAAAAAGCCAGACCTGGTAGAAGTAAGCATTAAAAAATAAGCTACCTTCTTATGTAAATGATATTTAAAGAAGATTCTCCCTGCCAGTTTAATATTTTCACTAGTGTGACTTCATGAGGATACCTTTTAATTGTTTTAGCACATATTTTTATAAGGAATTAAAATAATGCTCCCTTACTCTTTAGTAATATGTAAACATCTGCTTTTGATTTCAGTCGATTGGATGATGTGAGACTACACTCCAGATCAATGTCACAGCCTCACAGGTACTAATGATAAAGTCAGGTTTCTGGATAGTCTATAACTATAATATTTTGGAACATTTTCTAAATTGGGCATTGTTAAAAATTAAAATAATAGCACATGAATTTGGAGTTTTCCAATTTGATGTCCTCAGTGTAAAAGATACTTCAGAGTATCATAGTTTAGACTCTATAGCTGGAAGGGACTGAAAGGCAATCCATCCAACTCTTTCATTTTGTAGAGGAGAAAAGTAAAGCCCAGAGAAGTTAGTTGACTTGTCTGATGTCACACAGGTAGTTAGTATCAGTGAACCCAGGTCCTATCACTCCAAAACCCATGCTTTTCCCACTATATCCCATATTGCCATCCCTAACTCATTTTTATTTTAAATCTCCATTCATTTCATTGTGATATATATTAGAGAATGATTTATCCATATAGCATTACTGTATCTAGACATTAAGAGGAGATTTAAGATCATAGAATTTTAGAACAGTAAGGGACCTTAGAGATCGAATACAATCTTATCAGTTTACAGATGACTTTACCAAGGTTACTGCTTTTCTCTGACTAGCTGGAGGACTGTTTTTACATATTTAGATTTTCTTAAGTAAAATATTTTTTCACGACTGATTTCTTTTTAATTTTCTTTTTGTAGTGTATCTGTTGCTCCAAGATGGAAAAAATATGAATAGCCACTTTCTGCTTATGGATTTTTCCCTCTTTAATATTTTCTGTCTTTTCATTTTAAGGAGGAAATGAGCAGTATTTTCCTATTCACAATTTTTTCTCTAGTCAGCACTATTAAGAATCCGTCTGAAAACTTTGTGATAGCCAAAGAAGTGGTATAATAACAACAATAACAATAATAATAATAGAAAAGGGGAAGAGGAACAAGCATTTATTAAGCACCTTGGGCAATATGCCAAGCATTTTGCAAATATTAACTCATTTGATCCTCACTACAACCCTGGGTTAGAAGTGCTTTTCTTATCTCCATTTTACGGTTGAGAAAACTGAGGCAGAGAGATTAATTTCTTGCTCAAGGTCACAAAGGTAGTAATTGAGTGGAATTTGAATTTAGGTTTTTCTAACTCAAGGCTTAATGTTTTATCCATTATGCTACTAGCTGCCTAGGTTTATTTAATGGTTCTTCTTCAGCATCTCTTATCAAACACTTAAAATTTTTGTTTGAGAGGCTCCTGTGTGGTTGCCTAAAGGTAGTGTAGTCCCTCTTGAATCTCTGGAAGCATAGGAACATTTTCTTTGTGTAACTTTTCCTATCCTTGTTTTAGTGGCAAAGTACTTTCTAAAGGAGATGGGAGACAATGGAATTAGACAATTAAAGTCCTCATTTTGCAGAATATCTTAAGAGGAGGGAGAAACAAATGCAGCTTTTGGTTTAGGATTTAGCACATTTGGTGGCAACCTTAACAAGAAGCAAGCCATAAAGAATGCTGTTGGACATGGAATTCAAGAAGACCAGACCAGTTCCAGTTATAAAATGTGACCTCAAGCAAATCATTTAACTTGGTGCTCTGAACTTTTTTCACTTGCAAAATGAAGATAATGTTTGCACCACCTATCTTAGAGGGTCATTTTTGGGATTACCCTTCAAAAACTCAGACATGCTAAGCCATTATATTTATTAGGTCCCTTGGTCACATTTCAGTCCCAGGTTCCTTCTATGTGTTTGGTGTACGGGACCTTTATTATTGGCTTTACTTAGTTGGAATTTTTTTTTCTTCTCTGTGTTTTAAAAGTTACTGAATATTTTCAAAGTGAATAAAATATAATGCTGTTCTTCCTCACCTCTCTCCAAAGAGTGAGCACTTCACAAGGCAGCATATCTCCTTTGAAGCCCTCCAAGGGGATATTGTCCCCATCAGCCTCTGCCAAGAGAATAAATAGAAGTTCATGCTCCTCAGGCTCGAGCACAAGAAGGTATGTTTTCTTTCTTCTGTTCCTTTAAGAAGGTACGTTAACTCTCTTGGAATCAGAGTGAGAAATTGTTTCAGTCCTAGCCAGTGTTGTGAAAACGACTGTGACTCCAGCAGACAACATATGGAGCCCTCCGAGAAGGGGGATGGCAAATGTAAGGTGTGGGGTAGAACTGGTTTCTGTTGTTGGGTAGATTGTATTGATGGCTTGAAGGTGAGAAGAGGTAATGGGTGGGGGGGCACTAGTATTATTAAGAGATATTTGGAAAGTTTTGTTCTGTCTCTCTGCCAGCATTAAATTGGGTACAAGACTACAGAGCAGAACTTTGTGTAAAGGCCTACTGTGTAATCCCCTTCCCCTTTATAGTAGTCATCCTCAAACTTTGGCAGCCCCTGTGAATTTGTAATCTGTAAATATAAAATAGGATGATAATAATATTTTCATTTCTTATTTTATAATGCACATGATATATGTGGTTGGAACCTAAATTTGTCAGTGACCATTGACATAGGCTTTAAATTGAATAACTGTACACTAAGTTAAATGTTACATACTAAAATCTGTTGTTTCTTCTAAGAAAGCCATTTTCATTTAATTTGTGCTCCCTGGAACATAAAGGACCCCAGATGTTTTATTTCGAGATCCTGATTCAAAGCATTTAACCCAGCTTCTTCTGCCTTAAATAATTGTTTTCGGCAGCAGAAGTTTAAGTCCATGTATAAGCAACATATAACAACACCATCGAGAGAGACCAAGGAGTTTGTTCGATCATCATTTATGTTTATCAGAATTGTCCTCATCGCTTTCCCTTAGTGTCTTAAATATATGTCTTAAAATCATGAATTCTTTACCTGGATATGCATTGTGTATGTTTTTCCCTCCCCCCCACATGTGTTTCTGTTCAGCTTTTCCATAAATACTCGACTAGCCAGTTCTCTAGGGAACCTGCATGCTGCAACAGATGATTCAGAGAGCAAAAAGGCCACACCGCCCACTAGGACAGGTTATACAGTCAACCATTTCTCCAACCACTTGAATGGCAGCTCACAGTCACCTGCCAGAAATTACCCTGAGCTCAACAACAACCAGTACAACCGGAGCACCAGTGCTGGCAGCACCCTGAACAGCCACGCCACCCTACACAGCGCCAAGGCAGATGAGTACATCTTCCGACCTTACACTGGCCTCTCTGCTTCTTCATCAAGATTCCTGAGCCGTTCCATCCCTGTAAGTTCGCAGACAGCACCTCTTGGTCAGAACCCCGAAAGAAACTTCTGTACCTTGCCTTCTCAGCCAAAGCTACCACCAAAGAAATTTACTAGTGTCAAAGAAGCTTTCTGATTCCTTCCCCCTTTTTTGAAACTGTCTTAACACATAAATTCTGCCTGCTCCTCTTCTTTTAGTAAATGCCAAATTTCAACCGGGTTTTTCTTCTTTTTTCATTCTTTTTTTTTTTTTAGCTGTCGCTCATAGAAGGGAAACACACTTTTAATCTCTTAATTTATTTCAAAAGCAAAACTTATTTAAATTACTTTTAGGTTTTTTTTTTTAAATCATTTAGATTATTTGGTGCCCAATCTTAGGATTGTGATTTGTCACATTAAGTTAGAGTGAAAAAGCTATATCTTTCATGATGTAAATGTATGTCTAAAAAAACCATTTTTATTTAAAATGTAGGGAATGAGTAGTATTTTTTCCAGAAACATATATCATGCCATGCTTTGAAACATGTGACCCAGCTTAGTGTGAATTGGGTTATGTGGAAAATATTTCTGAATTGTTGGCTGATGCAAATTTTGAGTTTGGCCTGTATATATGTTTTTTCTTCAAATAATAGTTTATATAGTAGTTTTTTTAATGATAGTTTAACATTCATAAAATTACATGCAAACTAGAATCATAGATCTTTAACTGATTAAACACATCCTTGAGGTCATCTTTTCACGCTCAGATTTTATACCTGAGGAAAACGAACCTTAGGTGAGTCTAAATGACTTGTTTCTGGCAAATACAACTAAGTAAATCCAGAGCCTGGTCAAGAAACATTAGAGAGGAAAACCACAAGATAAAATGACCAGTAAATATAGGGGTATCCCATACTGTCATGGATAAGGGATTGATCAAGTTCTTATTCTACTCTTTACTTGTTATGTATCTGGAACAAGTTCCTTAATCAATTTTTGTTTGTTATTCCATTTGCATTTTGCTGATTTGTGGGCACAGATGAAATAATAAATTTAAATAGAATTTTGAGCTTTTCAGCTCATAAGTAAAAGCTACAAGCCTAAGGCATTGATAGACCTATTAAAATAGGTCAACCTATAGTTAAGTAGCACAGGGGATAGAGCTGCCAGGCCTGAAGTCAGGAGGAGGTGGGTTCAAATTTGACCTCAGATACTTCCTAGTTGTGTGAACCCTGACCTTAATCCTAGTTGCCCACTCCTTGTCCTTCTGTCTTAGAGCTGTTTCTGAGACAGAATGTAAGGGTTTAAAAAAATAAGTAAACCTGAGTAGTATCTGAAGAGGTCTTTTACCTACATTTTCCATTTTGATAGATTTTTAAAAATGCTAACACAGTTTATCTCATCTCTAGTTATGTAAATATCTATTTTCAAGAAAAAATGTCCATCCCATGTTTCTCCAAAGACCTTAGAGTAGGTTTTTATAGTGTTAACAATCAAAGTAATTGTTGAAAAAAGGGAAGTGGGCAATTTACACACAGAACTTTGTAACAATTCAGGATGCGACATGACATGGGCTCCCTTGCAATGTAGTGATCTTGCCATCCTGGAAGAAGAAAAGAAATCTGTTTGGATCCTGCCTTTCCCCTGCCTTGTGTCTCTGCCTTCAAAACATTCATCTGTAAGGAAGGGCTTTCCTAAATATTTCCACTAATTAGAGATGCTTTTGCCTTAAGAAGCTCTTCTCTTAAAATTCAAATACCCTCAAGAAGGATCAATCCCATTATTTCATACTCTTCTTCTAAGGTATTTTAGCCAAATCCTCTAAATCAAAGTGTAGTTTTGATTAGAGGGGATGGATGGATGAAACAAGTAGGCATAATAGATAACAAATAGACAAGATATGTTGATGTTACTGATCACACTCTATAAAACATCTGTGAATCAACCCTATGCAAACCTATGTAACTGGGTTTTTTAATGTAAATAATAATGTATTTGATTTCTTATGAGTATGTTCACAACAGGGCATCTAAGGAAATATTTTCACATTTGGGTGCT
The DNA here is from genome assembly GCF_016433145.1 of Gracilinanus agilis. Taxonomy (NCBI): domain Eukaryota; kingdom Metazoa; phylum Chordata; class Mammalia; order Didelphimorphia; family Didelphidae; genus Gracilinanus; species Gracilinanus agilis. The sequence goes on from NC_058133.1 coordinate 448,272,816, forward strand.
TGTAATTAACAGATACTTTTTATTCAAGCTAATTGTTATGCTTCATAGTAGAATGATAAACAAAACTGTGATTTGATAATTGTTCTTAAGGGCGGCTAGATGGTATAGTGAAAAGAGCGCTGGGCTTGGAATCAGGAAGATTCATCTTCCTGGCCTTAGATACTTACTAGCTGTGTGACTGGGCAAATTATTTAGCTCTGTTTGCCTCAGTTTCCTGTAAAATGAACTGGAGAAGGAAATGGCAAACTGCTCCAGTATCTTTCTCAAGAAACCCCTAAGATGAGGTCATGAAAAAGTGGGACACAACTTAACTTTACTGAACAACAACCCTGACAATTGTTCTTAACTGCTACAGACTTTTATTTTGGGATTAGGTGTCATGCATAAATGAATATGCATATATCTCTAGGAGATTAGAAAGAGCAGAAAAGAGCAGAAAGGTCTGCATAAGTCACGTATGTCAGATATAAATGCCTGGGGAATTGGTTATTTGAGTTTCAATCTTTCTTCTTGCTACTGAAGATCCTAGAAATTTTAAACGTCTTCTTTTACCTGGTTATTGCTTTTCCCCCACCCCAGATGATTTTATATAACATTTTTGTCTTACTCTATAACTCTTTATTTCTTTTCCTCTCCCCTTCTACTCAGCCATCCTCTGTCTGGAGTGGAAGAGTTTTCCAATAACTGAATTTAAAATAATAGTCTGTGTGGGCTGCTCCTTGCTACACTAACTTTCTCCCTCTTAAATTTGTCATCTCATTTTAAAGGAAATCATTTCTATATAGAATTGTCCAGCATGACACAGTTTTCTTCTCTCTTTTTCTTCCTGCCTCTACTAAAGAAAGAGTAGCAAGAATAAGTCTTGTCCTCTTTTGTCATTTCTTGGAAAGCCTCCTACCAACAATGGCTGGGCATTTTGACTCCCAGTGGGTTGCTGACAAAAAGCCTGAATTCACATGGAAACTCCCATTTATGTGGATTAATTTGAATGTGAAATTTATGTTGGCTGCCAAGGCTAGTTTCTTTATTGTGGCAAGTAAAATGGTCTTGTCTTTCATTTTTTCTAATAACGTTAGCCTTAAGCCCTCTTGGGAATAATGCTGCCTAGTATAGTGTCTGGAACATAGTAGGAGCTTAATAAATTAAAAAAATTGATTTTAAAAGAATTGCTGTTGGGGTCTAGAAGAAACCTTATGCTTTTAAAAACTACAATTAATGTTTTTCTTTGAAAAGCTTTACTTGTCGCTTTATGGAACTGTCAGAAAAACTATGCATGTAAAAAACACACATTCTGTCATTAAAGATTTTTAGCATACATGACAAGAAGTAACAATGAAGAATGCATGGTTTCGACAAAAACAGGGCAATTGTTGAACTTTATTTCCATCTTTTAAAAAAAGATCGATCCCTTTCTTGCTCTTGATTTCTTGTAGTAATGATGTCATTCTAAATAACTTCATTTTTGTCAACGGACTGATTTTTCCTCCCCTGCTAATTGGAGAACTTTTCCAGTTAAGGGAATGAGTGGGCAAAATTTTCAGAGAGGAAAAAATTCAGTGAGAGTTTTGTCATGTATTAAAATTTTTATATTATTCTTATATTTAGATTGTGTGAGTTTTTATGCTTCAGTTAATGAAACAATTAAATACCTAGTTTCCAAAGGCCATGAAACTTCTTTATAAAAAAAATACCTTGCCCCTCCCCAGAAATGCTTATTAGGAATCCTAAATTTAATTTGTTCCTCGTTTGCGACTTTTTTAGCAACGGAGCTACCTGTGGTTTTATTAATGAACCAACTTTGATACTATCAGAAATAGAAAAATAAATATGAGATAGATTCAAACTGTAACAATCATGATGAATAGTGATTGTCATTTTAATATCTTTAACAAATATTTTATGTTATAAAATGTTTCACATTATTACATTTTATTATAATACTATATTTATAACAATAATGATACTAAGTAGACATTTATGTAGCACTTTAAAGTTTGCTAGGTGTGTTACTTCCATTATCTCATTTGATCTTCACAACAAACCTGGCAAGTGGGAATCGCGAAGAAATGTCAGAAGCTAAATTTGAACCCAAATCTTCCTGACACCAGATCCAACACTTTCTATTATACCACAATGCTAATTTTTTTTTTACCTTATTTTTGCATCACTATTCATCTGATGTAAGGATTAAATGGTAGGAGAAATGGGATCTTCAGCTCTGGCACACTGACTCCTGTCCAGCTCTGCTCCACCTAGAAATCCCCCTCTTCTGCCTCTTAAAGAATCAGAGGGAGAGATTAAGAAAATATCTTTAATACTGATAACAAAAATTATAACAAACAAATGCAATTTTTTAGAGACTATTGGGGTTTGTGACTGTCGTTATCTTCATTTTCTGGGGATAGAATCTTGTAGTACAGAGAAGGAAGGTACCAGCATGAAACAGTAGATAGAACACTGAAGGCATGATTTCAAATGTAACTGCTCAGTGCCTCAGTTTCCTTATCCGTAAAAAGAGCTGATTCGACTTGATTTGTTCTGAGGTCCCTTTTAATTCTAAATCTATGATTCTATGATCTAAACCTTTTGGTACATGTGGTTTTTATAATGATTCATATGGCCCATCAAATTTCAGGTCTCTTACCCATGCTACAGGGCTAGAGAACAAGAAGCTCCTTTGGTTTGCTCGGGTCTTGGGATTCATTACTACCTCTGATTCTTCCTCTTGGGCAAGTGACATAATCCAGCAGCCTCCGTTTTCTTATCTACAAAATGTGGATTATAATAACTGTAGCACCCACTTCACAGATTTGTGGTGAGACTCAAATGAGATAATGGATGCAAAGCACTTTATTAACCTTTAAGGGCTAGATAAATGCTGATTGTTGCTGTTATTTACCTTGGTTCTTCTCTAGTTTGGATATGGCCTCATTAAAAAAATTCTTACGTGGTTGACTATTAAGTAGTTTTCTCTATAGCATACTATAGAGTACATTATTTAGTCTGTATATCTTTCAGAGCATTACTTTCTCAGGGAGATTGGATATACTTTCAGTTCTGCTTCTCTAGTGTTTCTCAGATTTCTTTTTTTCCCCTCCACATTCTAATTCCCTTGATCTAAAATCACTGGATTTGGAAGATCTTAGGTTGAGTTCTGGTCTGTAATTCACTAATTGTGTCTTCTTGGGCAAATCATCTAACCCATTTAGACTTCAGCTCTCTTATCTGTAAAATGAAGTAGTTAGACTAGAAGATGACTAAAGTTACTTGTGATTCAAACATTCGTTTGTGACCTATCTACTAGCCTAGCTGGTCTTTTCTTTTGGTTATCTTCTCTGAATCCCTGACGCTTTAATTCAAAAAGAAAAATACTTCCAGATTCACCATCAAATATATAGCTTTTTTCTCTACCATTCTGTAATATGAATCCTGTATTACAGTCATTCTATTATCCTAGGCTTCCCTACCCCACTCACCACATGCTTACTCCTTTCTTCCATTATGTTTTTCTTTTCTCATGCTTTTATCTATCCTTAAAATATCCTGAGCCAGTTAGTCAGTTTATTTAATGTCTTCTATATGCCAGGCAATATTCTACCTTTAGGAATTCAAAGAAAACAAAAGAAAGATAGTCCTTGCTTTCAATGAGTTCATAATTAATAGAGGAGACAACATTTAAACAATTATGTACAAGATAGGTACAGGTGAATTGGAAATATCTGTATAATATATGTGTTATATATTAATAGATCATTAATACTTGATGTTTGATCATAGGAATTAATTAAATTGTTTATCCTAGTGTTATTCATTTACACTTAAATCAGGATTAAATTTTCTGGACTGGTATTATGGTAAGGGCCCAGTTTTATTTTGATCTTGAGTTGTAGTTTTGAAGACTGCTTTCCTTGGAGAAAGTATATATTACTACAAAGTCTGTCTAGGATAAATATATGATAGGAACATGGCAAAGTATTCTTATTTTCTAAAAATATTAAATTAAAATTTTTTTTTTAATTGTAAACTAGAGTAGGAGTTAAATCAGACATAGATCACTAGATTTCAGCATTAGAATATTTTTTCCAGCTTAATATACTTATTTAACTAAATACTTCCCATTTATATATAAAACATTTTTAACATTAATTTAAATTTTTTTTGAGTTCTAAATTCTTTTCCCCTTGTCTTGCCCCTTTTGCCCCTCCTCCATTCCATGAGAAGACAAGCTATATGAAATTAATTTTCCATATTAGCCATTTTGCAAAAGATAGACATACACACATATCCCAAGAAAATGAAAGTTTAAAAAGTATACTTCAATCTGTACTCAGTTAATCAGTTTTCTCTCTAGAGGTAGATAGCATTTTTCATCCTGGGTCCTTTGGAAGTTTCTTGGGTCATTGTCTTGATCGGAGGGAGCTAAGTCTATCACAGTTGATCATTCTTACAATATTACTGTTACTGTGCACAATGCTGTCCTGGTTTTGCTCACTTCACTTTGTATCAGTTCATATAAATCCTCCTAGTTTTTTTTTTTCTGAAACTATCCTACTCATTATTTCTTTCGGCAAAATAGTATTTCATCATAATTATATACCACAACTTGTTTATCTATTCACCAATTGATGGGCATCCCCTCAATTTGTAGTTCTTTACCACCACCTCAAAAAGAACTGTTATAAGTATTTTTGTACAAAACAGTCCTTTTCTTTTTTTCTTTGATCTCTTTGGGATAGAAATCTAGTAGTGGTATTGCTGGGACAAAGAGTATAAACAATTTTATAGCCATTTGGTTGTAGTTCCAAATTGTTCTCCAGAATGATCGGACTAGTTCACAACTCTACCAACAATGCATTTAGTCTGGTTGGAATGTTGACGGTGGCATGAGACATAGGGCAAAGCACCAATTGCCAGTTGTGCTAATAGTATTGGTAAATTGTTCTGCAGGATTGGTTTAAACCATATTCTAGGCCTAAGCTACCCATGTTCTCACTCCCACCACCCAGGGCCCCAGGGGGTAAGGGATAAGTGAGTAATCAGGGAAGAAGTCAGGGAAGAAAAGACCCCAGCCCTGGGTCTCCAGGGCTTTATATACTCTTGGCCCAACTGGCAGTTGGTGCTTTGCCCTATGTCTCATGCCACCGTCAACATTCCAACCAGGGCAACTGACAGGTTGCCCCAGGCCAACATGACAAAGTTATTAATCCTATACTACAAGGGCCCTAATTTTACCGCATCTCCTCTAGTATTTGTTGTTTTCGTTTCCTGTCACGTTGACCAAATGTGATAATTATGAGATATCTTCAGAGTTGTGTTTGAATTTGTGTTTCTTGAAATAATAATGATTTAGAAAAAATTTTATGTGATTATTTATAGCTTTGATTTCTTCTTCTGAAAACTGCCTATCCTTTGACTATCAATTGAGGAATGGCTCAGTTCCTGATAGATTTGATAAGTGTCATATAAACTTCAGCATTAGAATATTGTCATATCAGTAAGCAGCTGCTAAATGGCTAGGGGATCTTTAACACGTTCCTTCCTTCCCCATTGGAAATCTAGACCTACATAGTTATCTCTATTTTGTTTCTTTTTAAAAGATTGTGTTTACTTCTTCAAAGTTCAAAGACTGATTGCTCACAGGGATGATTCTCCTACTGATGAGCTTGGGAGCTTTTACTTGCCCCATTTCTGACCTAAAGTAATGAATTTTTCCTTAAGCAACAGGATGACTCTTGTTTAGGATGCTTACCTTATTGATGTTGAACTTAGTATAAACTCTTGCTTGGCAGAACCAATTGCATCTGAGCTTCCTTGCAACTAGAATTATAGGTATTGTGCCACAAAAGCCAGCACCTAGTTATTTCTTTTTCTCTCTCTTTTTAAATCCTTACCTTCCATCTTAGAATCAATACTGTGTATTGGTTCTAAGACAGAAGAGTGGTGAGGGCAAGGCAATGGGGCTTAAGTGACTTGCCCAGGGTCACACAGCTAGGAAATGTCTGAGACCGGATTTGAACCTAGGACTTCCAGTCTCTAATCCTAGCTCTCAATCCACTGAGCCACCCAGCTGCCCCCTCACATAGTTTTTTCTAACTGAGATATTTGCAGATTGAATAAAAAGCCCTTAAATTTCAATTGCTATTTCACTATATTATTTTAAACAGCCTTCAGTTTCCAGTAGTATTTCTTAACTTTTCCTGTTTGAATAGATAGGTTTTTCCTTTATTTCTTACTTTGAACACTGTCAGTCTATCCTCACTTGAAGTATTAATATTTAATCACTAAGACTTGATAATCATTCCTTTCTATTTGTCTTTGGTTTTTTGATGTTGCTATGGTTTTTTTCCATCTCTTCGTGTCGTGACATCTTAAATTGAATGCTATTATTTAATTGAGAGATTCTAACAGTTTTGAACATTTGAACCTAAAGTTTATATTGAGCCACAATTTTGATAGTCAACAAGCATTTAGTAAGTACCTACTATGTTCCAAGTCATATATTAAATATTGGGGATACAAAGAAAGGCAGATAATAGTAATTGCTTTCAAGGAGCTTACAATCTTTTTTTTAATTTATTTTTTTAAGTTTTTATTTTGAATATTTTCCCATAGTTACATATTTCATGTTCTTTCCCTCTCCCACAATTCCACTATCTCCCCCCTTAGCCAACACGCAATTCCATTGGGTTTTACAATGTATCACTGATCAAAACCTAATTCCATATTATTGATAGTTGGGCTAGAATTATTGTTTAGTATCTACATCCCCAATAATATCCCCATAAGCTCATGTGTTCAAGCAGTTGTTTTTCTTCTGTGTCTCTCCTCCCACAGTTCTTCTTCTGAATGTGGCTAGTTTTCTTTCTCATAAGTTCCTCAGAATTGTCCTGGGTCATTGCATTGCTGCTAGTAAAGAAGTCCATTATGTTCGATTGTACCACAGTGTATCAGTCTCTGTGTACAATGTTCTCCTGGTTCTGCTCCTTTCACTCTGCATCAATTCCTGGAGGTCATTCCAGTTCACATGGAATTCTTCCAGTTCTTTATTCCTTTGAGCACAATAGTATTCCACTACCAGCATATACCACAATTTGTTCAGCCATTCCCCAATTGAAGGACATTCTCTCATTTTCCAATTTTTTGCTACCACAAAGAGCGCAGCTATAAATATTTTTGTACAAGTCTTTTCCCTTATTATCTCTTTGGGGTATAAACCAAGCAGTGCTATGGCTGGATCAAAATGGGCAGATAGTCTTTTAAAGCCCTTTGGGCATAGTTCTAAATTGCCATCCAGAATGGCAAATCCAGATCAGTTCACAACTCCACCAGCAATGCATTAATGTCCCAATTTTGCCACATCCCCTCCAACATTCATTATTCTCCCCTGTTGTCATTTTAGCCAATCTGCTAGGTGTGAGGTGATACCTCAGAGTTTTGATTTGCATTTCTCTAATTATTAGAGATTTAGAACACTTTCTCACGTTCTTATTGATAGTTTTGATTTCTTTATCTGAAAATTGCCTATTCATGTCCCTTGCCCATTTATCGATTGGGGGATTTAGCTAAAGTTGCTTACAATCTTAATGGGGGAGACAATTTGCAAATGACTATATGCAGGACAAACTGGAGATACTCAACAGAAGGAAGACACTAGGATGAGGTAGATGAGAGAAGTCTTTTTGTAGAAGGTAGGATTTGAATTTGGGACTTGAAGGAAGCTAGGAGAAAGAGATGATGAAAGAGAATTCTAGGAATAGGAGGAGAGCCAGTGAACGTGCAAAGAGTTGAGAAATAAGAATGAATTGTGTGAGGGACAGTAAGGAATTCAGTGTCATTAGATTAAAGAGTACATGGTGGCAGCAGCTAAGTAGTACAGTGGATACAGCACTGGATCTGGGTTCAAGTCTGGATTCAGATATGTCTTAGTTATGTGACCATGGGTGTTCCTAACTCTTAAGACTAAAACTTTATCCATTATACCTTAGTTATTAAATACTTTCCAAACTCTAGTCTGATGACCTCAGATAAAATGAGCTATTTTTGAGAATCTTAATGTTCAGTATATGTTTATTTAAAATATCAGAAATGGGGATATGATTGGGGATATTGTCACCCTAGTGCAAATATCAATAATATGGAAATAGGTCTTGATCAATGACACATGTAAAACCCAGTCAGTGGAATTGTGCATCAGCTATAGGAGGGGGTTACAGGGAAGAGAGGGAAAGAACTTGAATCTTGTAACCATGGAAAAAATATTCTAAATTAATTAAATAAAATTTTCTATTAAAAAAATAAAGTATCAGAAAATGTAAAAGGGAAGTCTGGTAAGAAATGGGAATACTTTTATTATTAGTCAATTTAAGCTATTTTCTAGCTCTTGCTTCCAAGATTCAAAGGCAGACACAATGTTTTGTGTTTGAATGTGTGACAAGATAGATAGAATGTTTAGAATTGGTTTTGAAGAGGTACCACATTTGTTTTAGCTTTCATAAAAGGGAGTCTAGAAGAATTAGACTAGATGGCCCCTGAGGTTCTTTCCAACATGAAATTTTTGTCTTTCTCCTTAGTGGATATTCATAAATACAGAGTTGGTTTTGTCAGTTCTTGCCATACTCTTCTGTGAGGTTTGTTTATATGACTAATCATGATTTAAGAAGCCTGAGAGGAAGGGGGAAACTGTAGGATCAGGTGAAGTCCTCCTCTGTCAACCTACTCTTACCCTATTATTTCAAAGATCTGTGATTATGTGGGTACTCCCAGCACCAATGTAGAGAACAACCCAGCCTTCATGAGCTGCTGTGGGCAGCACATTCATTACTCTGAAGATAATGAGTCTCTCAATTTTTAGTTGTCAGTCCTTAAAGGAAGTTCATTTCTAGACTCATACTCAGGGTCCTTCTAGCATGCTTGAACCACCATTACTTTATACTTAGCACCATGGACTATTCTGCTCTAATGTCATGAGACAAAGAAATGTGTGGCTTTAAATATGATGATTATAATATTTATCATCACTACTACTACTACTGGCATTTACAAAAGCTTTTAAGGTACCCAGAACCTACGATATATATTAACTCAGTTAAACTAATAGTACTAGAGAAGGTGGGTATTTTGACTATTTCTATTTTATACTCTTTCTATATTTCAGGTGAGGGAATTGAAACACTGAGGGTCAGACATCTAATGAATGTCTGAAGCAGCTTTTGAACCTGGGTCTTCCTGACTCCCCGACTAGTATTTTATCTGCTACAGCATTCCAAGGGCCTTTCACTAATGTTAGCTGCACATTTTTATGCTCTCCATGCCATGTGTACTTGTTTTCTTTATTAAGGTCAACTATTCCTTTTCTACCTAAAGGTTAAATAATAACTTCTTTAAATTCAGGACAAAGTTAAACTGCTTTAAAATTACTTTGATGGAGGATTTCTGAGTCTAGTTGTTTTCCATATTAGTCAGTCAGTCAGTGAACATGTATTAAGTACCTATATGTGTCCTTTAAGTACTTAGGATACAAAGGAACTCAAAATCTAATGGGAAAAGACAGCACATAAAAAGAATCTGAAAAAGGGGAGGCAATAAGGGGAGAGTGCTTGACGTGGAGTATGGTGAAATCCAGAGGAGTGTAGCCCTCTGAGAAGTGAAAAGATAATTGCCAGGGGCATCCTTTTAAAATTGAGGATCTGGTCTCCACCCTTCACTTTGTCCAGTCAGGGGGAGGGAGAAGTTTCAGGGGAATAGGATACTGATGAGGCATCAGCACACACTGCTTATCAATCAATTAATCAACAAGCATTTTTTGAGCACCTATTGTAGAATAGCTGTTGGGCTAGGTACTTGGGAACACATTTGAAAATGAAATTGTCTTGCCTTCAAAGAGTTTAAATTCTATTGAAGGAACAATGAGGTGTGGCTCAGGGGATAAAGAGCAAGATCTGGAGAAGACTGGGGCTCCTGGGTTCAGGTCTGACTTCAGACACTTCCTAACTGTCTGACCCTTGGCAAATCACTTAACCCCAATTGCCTGTCCATTTACTACTCTTCTGCTTTGGAATGGATGCTTAGTACTTACTTATCAAGGTTTTTATGTTTGGATGCTTGAGAGGAAGGAAGTAAGTCAAAAGGAGGAGACTGCTTAGTGAGGAAATATGTTTAATTGAAACATTTTGAGCTTAATATGTTGATAAGGACACACAAATGGAAGCCAAGACCATTGATTGGAACCATTGAATGGAAGTCAAGACTCAAAATTTGCAAAGTTAAAAGATGTATTATTAAAAGAAGTGTTTAGAAAGAAGTGGTGATGATTAAGATTAAACTTATTTTCATTTTGACAGTTATTTTGACAGTTATAGACTATTAGATCATGAGAATGCTATTAGTCCTAGTACTTACTCCTGGATTTTATTAAAGCATTTGACAAAATGTCTTATACTATCTTTGTGGACAGCGTGGGATAAATGAGTGGACTCAGACCTACTCAAATAGCAGTCACTAATTTTCAATATAGGAACTATCATCTTTATATTTAAAACCATACATTTCTTTGCCTCATGGCTTAGAGTAGAGGTAGCTCAAGGAGCTGGTGGAATTCTCTTTGGCTCTATGTTGTTCAAAAATTTTAGCAATGATAAATGGAAGCATAGGTAGTATGTCTATTAAATATGCAAAAAATGAAAAACTGGGAGGGTTAACTGATGAATAATAGCTTTTGACAGGCTAAAACAATTAGCCAAATGATTAAAATGAAATTAAATAGGAATATCTATACTTAGGATCTTACTTACTGATTCAAAAAATCCTTCCCAGTACAGGATGTCAAGACAATAGTTCCTGCGAAAAAGATTTGGGTTTTTTTGTGGACTTCAAAGTCAACTTGAATCAATGGTGTGACATGGCAGCTACAATGTCTAATCTAATATTAGGCTGCACTAAGAGAATGAAGGAGATAGTGGATTTTCCTTCAATGGAGCTGAAGGACTACTTACTTGTTAATGATATTGTGGAAGAGATTCCCATGCAGTTTTATACTAAACTAGGTAATCTGTGGGGTACCTTCTAGTGTTCTGATAAAGTAATTTTGTGAAATTTGCAGCAGGCAATTGAAGGTATAGGTCTGAACCTCAAGAAAGGGTTAGTGCTAGAGATGTACAACTGGTCTGTGGCACTAAGAGTCAAGAGACTTCAGGCTTATTCCTTGTTTTACCATGAATAAATGGTAGATTAATGACAATAGGAAAATTATATATATATATACATATATATGTATATATTCAAACTATAAAATTTGCTTAGTCAAAGAATCTTGGAGTTGGAGGGAACCTTGGAGACCATTTAGGCTGACCTTCAAATTTTAGAAGATGAGGAAATGGAGACCCACAGAATTTAAGTGACTTTTCTGAAGCTTCCTTTAAAACTCAGCCCAAATCCAACTTTCTCCAGGCTACTTTTCCCATTCCCTGCCCCGATTCCTAACTATTAGGACCTAAACTTACCTTCTTCTAGCTACTCTTTATAAATATTGTATATGCCTTTTTATGTACACATTGTCTCCCTCTAGAATATAGCTCATTGAGAGCTTTCCTTTTTTCTTTTTTACTTTTTGTTTATGCCTTGCACACAGTGAGTGTTTATTGAATGTCTTTTTATTGATGGATTTCATTGATATCAATATTTCTCCTATCAGCGCAGGTTATAACCATTCCATGTCTTATATCTATGTTCATTCTCTTATTATGCCTTCAGAGGGGAGCTATCTAACATAGAAGAGACTTTTCTAGTTCTGTTACTATTTTTGTGGGTACCGGTGCAAATTCCAACAGCCAACCTCCTTATATATCATATATGTGTATATACACACACACATATATATTCTTTTGTGATATCTTTACCACTTCTTATATGTAAGTCATCACTTGTGATATCTTTACCACTTCTTATATGTAAGTCATCACTGGTGCAAAGGAAACACAAAAACCTTTTGTGTTTCCTTTGCCTACTTTGAATTTTAGGAGGTTGCGTTGTTACTTGTTTACAAATGTTTGCCATTAACAGAATATTAATATGAAAGAAGAGATTTTGTTTCAGGTATATAGAAAATGCTACATAATTTCCCAACTGCAGTTCAGCCAACTTTCTTTGCTCTAGACTGCTAGGCTCCACTCATTTTTCATCTTTAGTTCCTGTCTAAGATAAAATAATTCAATGGTCTACCTGGACATCATATGTTATGATCTACTCAATGTATATTCCTCATCCACTTGGGTTTGATTACTAGACTGATGTCTTTTGAGTGACTGTGAGTCTTGTTGAGGTTTCCCTGTAAAATTCTGTGACTTAATAGTATAATATCATCCTCAGACAGGAGGATGGGAAGGACCTCCCCATCTCTAAGGACTGCCTTCTCTATTGGGAATCTGTAAAGGACCTTCTCTATATCATTAGGAAATAGCTATGGTGGGTGTATTTGCTTTTCCCACTGTTTTCTGTCTCACTGGATATTGACAGTTGGAGGATTGTTGAAAAAAAAGTTTTCTCTGTGTGCACTTCTTAACACATATTGTGGAAACAAATTAGTGGATTAATTTTGGGTCAAAGGGACTTTAATGCTGCCTTTTGGTCTACCGAGACAAGTGCTTTTTTTTTTTGAAAACTGACAAAAACAGCAAGAACTTAGAGTAGCTAACCCTGGCAGCCATTTTTATGACTATGTATAGAAGAACATTAGCATTCATAAAACATTAATATGCAAATACTTTCTTGCTTCCTTCTCCTCTTTTTATCATGGATAACCTCTTTATGTGCATAGAGCCATTCTCCAAAGTATTTCATAGTGCTGAGAAAGTTAACATGAGTTGATAACTACTGATATTGTTTTATGGGCATTTTTGAGTAATATCTTCTAGGCCATTTTCTATTCCTTTAGTAGCTTCCCATCTGAGATTGCTTGAACATTTTTCCTTTAATAATTTTCTAAATTCTAGAGCCTATGGCATGGATTTTTATTTAGTCTGTAGGTGTCATTCAAAATTCTTCATAATCCATCTTCAGGCTACTTTCCAAATATATTTCTTACCACCCACTACTCCCAGGATATCTTTTAAAAAAAAAGTCAACATGGATTATTTATTTACTACCCCAAACATGCCAAACTCATTCCTGCCTCTACACTTCACTTTATTATCTACTTGGAACACTCTTCCCTGTCTGCCTGACATATCCTATGTGCCCAGATCCAGTCCTGCCTTATTTTACAAAGCTTTCCTTGGCCATTGTAAAGGTGGAGAGTATTCCCTCTTCTAAACTATTTCTTTTATTGTCCAGCTGCCATTTGATAGCATGTTCCCAGGCATCATTATTTAATGGTTCAATTTATATATTATTTAATAAATTTGCAGTCTTTTATTACTTTGTGGAATCGTGTCTAGCACAGTTAATACACAGAGTAGGAACTAAAACTATGTTTAATGAAGAATTGAAACTTCCCCAAGAAAGAAATCAAGGAAGATTTTTGTTGCCCCCCAAAACTGTCTATTTCTTTTAAATATTTTTAAAATCGTATTTTCATTGTGAATATTTATTCTCTCGTTCCTCCATTAAATAATAAAAAAAGAAGCACTCAAAACAAATATACATATTCCAATAAAATTAATCATATCAATTATGTTAAAAAATAATGCCTCTGCATTTTAAGCCCAACTTTTCTCAGGAAGGGATGAGTCACATGCTTCATCTTTAGGCCTCTGGACTTAGTTATCATTTCATTGATCTGAATTCTAAAGTCTTACAAAATTGTTTACAGAATTGAAGTTGTCATCACATAAATTGTTTTCCTAATTCTATTCACTTTACTCCACATTAGGTTTTACTAAAACTCTTCGTTTTATTTTTAATATTTTATAATTTTAATTTTTCAGGCAGAACTTGTTTTTATTTTTTAACCTATCCTACCAAACTCCATTTCTATTGCCCCTAATGAATAAAATTTTAAAATAATTTGGAAAAAGCAAATTCCCATGTCAGCCATGTCTGAAAATGTGTGTCTCTTTCTGCATTTTAAGCTAATTATTACATCTCTGTCAGACTGTGAGTTGCACATTTCATCTTCATTCTTTTGGACTCATGGTTTATCATTGTAGTGATCAGAGTTCTAAAGTCTTTCAGAGTTGTTCTCTATAATGTTGAAGTGTCAGTGTACAATGTTTTCTTGTTCTGCTCATTTAATTCTGCTTCAGGTCATAAAGGTCTTCCTAGTTTCCTCTGAAATTATCCATTTCAAAGTGTTTATGTCACAATAATATACCATTAAATTCACACGCCATAATTTGTTTAGGCATTCCCTAATCCTCTTAAATTTCGAGGCTTGCTACCATGAAAAAAAGGACTATATTTTTGTACACATAGATGATTTTTCTCTTTTTTGGGGGTATAGACCTATAAGTGATACACCTGGGACAATGGGTATGAATAATTTGGTAACTTTCTGGGAATAGTTCTAAATTGCTTTTCAGAATGGATAGATTGATTCACAGCTCACCAAAAGTACACTAGAACCTCTTTTCCCACAGCTCCTCTAACATTTCCATTCTCCTCTTTTGTTATTTTTGCCATTTTGATAGGTACTTGAACTTTTATTTCTCTAATTACTAGTGTCTTAGGTAGCTCAGCAACATAGTGAATAGGTAGGATGTTGTGCCTGGAGTCAGGAAGTTCTTTAAATCTGTTTAAATCTGGCCTTATACTTATGGCTGTGGGTCTCTACCTCAGTTTTCAATGTAAAATCAGTATAATAGCACTTATATAACCAAGATGTTTGTGAAGATCAAATGAGATATTTATAAAACACCTAACAAGAACCTGATACATACAAGGAGCTTTTAATAAATGCATGTTCCCCAAATGCATGCTCCCCTCTAGAGTAGCTTTTCTTCTTTTTTCTTTTTAAAATCAATTAATTATTTTATTTAGAATATTTTCCCAAGGTTACATGATTCACATTCTCTCCCTCCCACTCTTTCCTCCCCCCCTCCTGGAGCTGAGAAGCATTTTCACTGGGTTATACATGTGTTATTGCTCAAAAACTATCTTCATATTATTCATATTTGTAACAGAGTGATCTTTTAAAACAAAAACTCCCAATCATATACCCATAGAACCAAGTGATAAATCATATGTTTTTCTTCTGTGTTTCTACTCCCACAGTTCTTTCTTTGGATGTGGATAATGTTCTTTCTCATAAATTCCTCTGGATTATCCTGGATCATTGCATTGCCACTAGTAGCAAAGTTTATTGCATTTGATTGTTCCACAATATTTCAGTTTCTGTGTACAATGTTCTCCTGGTTCTGCTCATTTCACTCTGCGTCAATTCATGGAGGTCTTTCCAGTTCATATAGAAATCAAGCAGTTCATAATTCCCTTGAGCACAAACTACTTCTTACTGTACTATATGGATTCTTAGCCAGTTACTTGAAATTCCTAGCCAGTTTGCGCTTGACAACTTTGAATGTGCAAATAAGTGTCTATCTCAGAGGGTTTAAGTGGACCCTTGCGCATTAGGAAGAGAGATGGACTGTCAATTATTTCTAGCTTCTGATTTACAAAAACATAGTACCTATACCTCTTCAAATCTGGAATATTAAAAGGGAAAAAAAGCAGAAAGCTAGGTGCCACAGTGAATAGAGTACTAGGTCTAGTGTGAGGAGAACCTGGGTTCATATCTGATCTCAGACACTTTCTAGCTGTGTTACCCTGGACAAATCACTTCACTCAATTGCCTAGCCCTTACATAATTAGTATCAATTCTAAGACAAAAGAAAGATTCCTTCCTTCCTTCCTTCCTTCCTTCCTTCCTTCCTTCCTTCCTTCCTTCCTTCCTTCCTTCCTTCCTTCCTTCCTTCTTCCTTCCTT
>NC_058133.1:448289028-448449395 GCF_016433145.1 Gracilinanus agilis
CTCCCTCCCTCCCTCCCTTCCTTCCTTCCTTCCTTCCTTCCTTCCTTCCTTCCTTCCTTCCTTCCTTCCTTTTAAATCTATCTCAATGTTCTTGACAACTTTAAAAAGGTAATCTCACAGTTTGGTGTAAAGAAGTGCTTAGAATTGCTAGCCTCATTTAAAAGAGTTAGAGAAAAGGGGGGAAAACAGGAGAAAAAAGGTAGGGGGAAGTGATTTATATCCCCAAAGTCAAAAAGTCACAATTTCAAAGTGAGCAGGGTGATTTTAGGTTTTTATACCTAAGAGAATAAAATGTGAATAATTTATAGGCTGATGAAAATTAATGAAAAGCACTAATTTGATTGTAACTCACACTTATAGTTTCCTTTTAATTATCCATGCATCATTATCTTCACAGTAAAAATTTTACTCTCAGAAAACCAAACCAAACACAACATTCTGGGAATTATTTAGGATATTTTTGTACCATAGTTTTATATAACTAAAATGTGGAGAAAAATGAAATAATTGTAGCAGGGTTTTCCTCAGTTAGGTTTATGGTTTTCTGAACAAAAACAGTCATGCATGATTGACTGAATCCAAATGGATGTCAACAGTTTAACATCTAAGAATGTGAAAAGGACACATTGCATTTCTTTTGAAAACAAAACTGCAAAAAAATCATGTGTAAAGATAGAACATATTGAGTACAATTTTCATCTAAAAATATTGTCTCCTTAAAATCTAGGAACCCTTAAAGTGAAGAATAGGGAAATTAATTTATTGTAGTGGTGGTTGTTGGTCTTAGCATCATGCCTGGAACATAGTAGGAGCTCAGTAAACTCTTGCTGTGTTCCAGACACTGTGCTAAATAAATATTATCTCGTTTGATCTTCATAACGACCTTGGAAAGTATGTACTATTATCCCCATTTTACTGAGACTGACAGAGCTTAAGTGACTTGTCAGGGTCAGATAGCCAATAAGTTTTAGAGGTCAAATTAGAACCGAGGACTTTTTAGCACTAACCACTGTACAGTCCAGCTGCCTTTGACTGCTTGTTGATTTTACTGATGTAATAGAGTAGTGGTGCCCAGCTCAAATAGAAATGAGGTCACTAACTTTATATAAGAATCCTAGTGGGCTGCATGTTGACTTAGAAAAGTCACATGTTAATTATAATATAAACATATAAACTACATATTAGCCACATATTAACATTATCTGTTTTACTGTTTTTTTGATTTATTTTAAAAATTATTTCCCAATTACATTTCATTCTGATTTCCTTAAATTTGGTGGACTGAGTATTGGATACTTTTTGTAATAGAGATTCCAGGTGTGAAAAGCTCTCTTTACTTATAGAGATTGGCAACTGATTTTATAATTTGTAATCGTTGGGTTCCCTGAAAGCCCTGACAGTTTAAGGACTTCCTTATGTCCCTACAGCTAGTATTATCAGAGTCAGGATGTGAACCCAGGTCTTCCTAATGCTAGTGGCAGACCTCTCTGTACTACACTATGCTATCTGAGGAAATGCATATCCTTTATCAAAAAGTTTAGAACCTAAAGGTATCTTATTGCAGTTATAGTGATATCAACAAAACTTACTTTGTTCCCCTTAACAACCCGCTATTAACATGATATCTATATCAGCATATACTGTAGAAATAGAAACAAATGCTTTTAATATTGAGTAAATATTTTTATTGGTTCCACATTAGTAAAATTATTCTAAATTGTCATAAAGTGCAAAAATTACAAAATTCTGTTGACATGGTAACAGTGAGACCCAAGAGGTGTGTAAGGGGAGGTAAAAATAGAATCTTTTCTGGTATCATGTTTTTTATTTTTCACTTACTCGCAACAATTAATGTAAGGAATCAGGAACCATATTTTTATAATTTTTTAAAAATCAAATAGTATTAAAGAATAGTATTTAAGATGACTTTTAGCTTTGATCTGGTTTGGGGGGCAGATATAGTAACTAAACTATATTAAGACTTTTAAAGAGCTTGATGAAATAGATGAAGGGGAAAATTAAAAAATAAGAAAAAACAATTTGGAACAAAGCCCTAGAAAATGGTGTGAATAATCAGTGGGGGCTTGGGCTTTATAGTAAAAAAAAGAACACTGGATTTGTAATCAGAAGACATGGTTTTGAGCTTTAGCTCTGTCATTTTATGGCCTTAGGCAAGTCACATGATGTCTCTGGGACTCGGTTTTTTGTCTGTGAAATGAAAATGATAACTATTATACATTCTCTAACTCCCTGGTTTGTAATTTAGATAGAAGGAGATAATATTTTAAAGCCCTTGATAATGGTAAAGTACCATAGGAATGGATGCTACATTTACTTTTCTCATAACAGGTACCATGTTTATGTCTGTATTTATGTATCAAAAAACCTCATTTTACTCTATTGTTCATAAATATATTTTGGCTTTTTCTTGAAATTTATAGATTATTGTCTTATGTAGGAGAAAATGAAATTTATTTGGTTTTATTTATTAAAACATCTATACAGGATTTATATCCATAAAAACGAGACTTTTTTTCCTACCGTGATTAGGTAACTGGGTTGTTTAAAAAAGAAACGCCCCCAGAATAGCTAATTTTTTTTTAAGTCACTACCCACATCTGACAAAACAGATTAGCAGGAGATTTCCAGAACAGAACAAATTGTCTTTATCCCCCATTCCTAACAGATTGTTTTATGTCAGAAGTCTTGTGGCTGTCAGAGAAAAAGATTTCTTGATGAAACCTTCTATTTTGACATACAATCTATTAAGCTACAAGTTTTAAGGAGATTCCCCCTCCCAATCATATTGGGCTTTGCTTAATTATTATTATCATTATTACTCAATTTATCAAACATTTACTAAACACATTTATTTTGTCAAGCACTGCGCTAGCTGCTAGGGAAATAAAAAAAAAATTTTTAAATAGTCCTTGCTTTCAAGAAGTGCATCTATCACTAGATGGAAACATGTGCAGGGAAAATAAATATGAAATATATACAAAATAATGGGGTTGGGGTAAGGGAGATAAATCATCATGAATCAGAAAAGGTCACTGGTAGGAAGTGGTACTTAAGCCAGACCTTGAATACAGTTAAGGTTTCTAAGAGGAAGAGCATTCCAGATGTGGGAGAAAAAAACCTGTGCAAAGGCATTAAGGCAGAACTATGTAGAAGAAGGGGCAGCACAGTGGATAGAGTGTCAGGAAGTCTCATCATTCTGAGTTCAAATCTGGCCTCAGACACTTATTAGCTGGGTGAGTGAGCATGTCACTTAACCCTGTTTTCCTCAGTTTCCTCATCTGTCAAATGAACTGGAGAAGAAAAATGAATATAGGTCTTCTTAACGCTAGAATGCTATCTCAGGAAATGCATATACTTTATCAAAATTTTAAAAACCTTTTCATTTATTTATGTATAACTTGTATAACTTCATGTACAACATATTTACATATTTATATAAAAAACCTACTTATTTAAAAAATAAGATAAAGGTGTTTTATTGAAGTTATAGTGATATCGACAAAAAACTTACTTGGTTCCCCTTAGCAATCCACCGCTATCATTCCAGTATCTCTGCCAAGAAAACCCTCAGTGGGGGTTCCTGAAAAATAACCGAACAACATGTATAAGAAGGAACAAGTAGGCTTCTCTAGGTAGGCTGTAGAGTATGTGTATGTGGAGGTAATATGAAATTAGTCTAGAAAAAGATGCTTCAAATGACAAACAGAAGATTTTGTATTTTATCCTAGAGGCGCTGGGAAGCTACTGAAGCTTCGACAGCAGGGGAATGACACGCCCAAACCAATATTTTATGACTATCAAGTTGGCAACTGTGTAAAGCATGGATAGAGGAAGGAGAGGCTGGGAACAAGAAAACTAGGATGCTGTTGCCAGAGTCAAGATAAGATTGATGTTGCCTTCAACTAAGATGGTGGCTGATTGAATAAAGATAAAATAAGTAAAAATGAAAGAGATAATGTGAATCTGCTTTAAACTTCTTACCACAGTATTCCTCCTAACTGCCAAATAGCTGATGATACTTTACTGTGAGGATTAAAATTGCAAGATTATAAGCATATAAAAGTAGCACCTTTCAAATGAATAACAAAAACATCAGCCCTCAGTTCTGACATTTTTGCTACAATTGTTGTTGCTGTATATTTTTTCTAACTCAGATGAATTTGAGATAAAGTTACAGCAACAATGTGACCTTAACAGGTAGTTTAATAGAATCTTTACTAACCAGAACACTTAAGACTGGGTTTTCTGTTTCCTTAAATTTTTTTGTAAACTAAAGGGTTAGAAATCCATTTTTGTTTCTATTCTTGTGATTTAGATTCTGATCAAATCAGTGAAACATATACTGGACTTTTTTTTTCATTTATCATTTTTTGCCTTAATAAATATGAGATTCTGATTATTTTTCCTTTGTTAAATAAGAGTTTACATTGCCACAGTCATCATTATGAACATCAGTTTTCATTTTATGATAGATGTAGGAAATTCATACGAATATGCATTGGCCACACAATGCATATTGTGGCTATTACTTTTTTAAAATTAAATCTCTGATTTTTAACAATTTTTCTTAAAGAAAGCAGAGTGCTCAAAAGAAAACCCAGTCATTTGAGGTTCTAATTTAATTCAGTTCATTAAATATGTTAAATGCCTGCCGTGTGCAGAGGATTGCTATGCACGGAAAACAGATATTAATTTAGTATTGTTACTCTTTAAAATGTATGCTTTTTGAGAATAGTTTATTCCATTTTTTTAAAAACAGTTATCTTCTCTCTCAGAATTGATACTAAGTATTGTTTCCAAGGCAGAAGAGCAGTAAGGACAACTCTGAAGTTTCTGAGGCCAGATTTGAACCCAGGATGATATCATCTCTAGGTCTGACTCTCTGTCCACTGAGTCACCTAGCTTGTCCTTTCATTCTTTATTGATATCCTTAAGATATAGTACAATTTTCATAAAGATTTAATAATCGTTTGCCTATTGACCATTATTATGATAAGGAATATAATCATCCTAACCAAAACCTATCCAAATCTCATTTGTTTGTTTGTTTGTTTTAATTATGTAAAACATAAATTTGGGGCGCCAGTTTAAGCTGCTGGTAGCTGATATAAAGTCACTTATATTTATTACAATTCTAAATAACATAAATCATTTCAGTTTTTTCCCTATTCATTTGTGAAATGTTTTCTATGGCCAGGGAAACTGCCTGAGGCTTTTTATGGGGAAAAATCTGTTACTTTATGCTTCTTTGAAGTTTATCATCTGAGACTAGTGGTTTCCTTGCTTGTGTTTCAGGCCTCCCAGTATTTATATAAGTGCTAATTTGGGGGCCTCTTAGGATCTATAATTATAAACTAGGAGAAATTAAAGGAGACCCCTTCAACATTAATGCCTTTTGTTTGAGCTTGTGATTTCTGAAATCTTATCTATTGCCATAGTCCTCAGCTACTACTTCCTTAGCAAAAAGCAGTGAAAGTATTTGTCTGATTTTAAAACTCTGAAATACACTAAAGCCTTTCTTTATACATTAACAACAGATTCTTCCCTAAGAGACTCCCAACCCACTACCATAATGGAAGGAGCAGAGAAGCGAACTAGAAAAGAATCTGAGAAAACCAAATGCTTTTTTAGAATTTAAATAAAAAAATGTATAGATCTGAAATACAGTAGTTTAGTTAGAATCTTTTGTTAAGTCCTCTCTTCTCTTTTTCTATTCTCCATAAGTTTTATAATGCTTTCAGGCATCACAGGGATGATGGCATGTGCTCTTTGGCAATTAGAGTGACATTATGCCAAATAAAGGTTTTATTAGTTTTGAAGAAAGAAGAAAGAAGCTAAAGAGTAAGTAGTATGTGGCTAGTGGAAATCTTTGACTTCTCTCAGTCAGGTTTCTGTTTTCTGGCTTTGTTAGAAACAACCACTCTTGTAAAATGAAGAAACACATTTAATATAGGGAGACTTGCTCATTCACTTGTAATCTTTCTGAAAAAGAAATCACAAATGTTCATTAAAAACTTATGGCTATTTATGGATAAATTCAGAAATAAAGACAGCCAACACCCTGAGTGAGCTCAGTTTTGAGAAGTCTGTTGGGAAGGTTTTTTTTTTAATGAATGTCAGTGATGTGGTGACTAATTAATATAGTAGACTTTTATGATTGGCAAAAAAGGAGAGAAGTAAAATTTAAAGTGGCTGTAAGAGCAGCTAGGTTGCACAGTGAATGGAGAGCCAAACTTTTGGAAACAGGAGGTCCTGGATCCAAATTTAGCCTCAGATACTTCCTAGTTGTGTTATCCTGAGCAAGTCACTTAACGCTAATTGCCTAGTCCTTACTGCTCTTCTTCCTTGGAACTTGATTCTAATAGAAGGTAAGGGTTAAGAAAAAAAAAAAAAAAGAAACCATGATTATCAGATTACATATGATATTTTTATGTAGTTTTGGAAAAACCCGGCCAATTGTACTCTCTACTTCTTGTCAATCAATTGGAGATTGGGGTGGTGGTGGCATTTGGAAGATTTTCTCATTCTCACCTGTAAGTTCCAAGTCAGCAACCAGGGAAGCCTGAAGTCCTTCTTTAGTTTTAATATATTTGAATAGACTTCCCTGGTTTATATTTCACAGTTCTTCCAGCTTCTTATTTTATTCTCTCTTCTTTTCTTGAAACAACCCAAATTCTTGTTTGTCGGATCATCATACTCATTTAATCAAGACTTCTCCTGGATGTCTCCATCTTTAGTAGGGATATGCCCTTTGCCTTGCTAACCTTTTTTTTCCCCTTTACCTCAAAAGCTCTTGAAAGCCAGCCTTTCCATGAAGATGTCCTTAAATAAATGGAAAAGGAAGAAGCATTGGATCAGTCTTGTCTAAAGTTGTAGCTTGACAACTTGCTTTTCATTGGCCACCCACACTCATTCCTTTCCCTTCTTCATACTAATAATAGTAACAACATAGTAATTTATGTTGGCTCAAGGCTGGCTCATTTCTCTTATCTTTATCCATATTACTATTGTCTCTCTCAACTTGGGAGTACCCCTAAGGCAAAGTCTTCATCTGCTTATTTCTACAACACAGTGTTGGCAATGGTTAGGAAGGATCATGATGTCCTGATATAGTCACTCTTTCTCCCAGCACAATGCAAAGCCTAAACTGGTATTTCTGGGTCCATTGGACTTCCATTGAAGCTCTGGCTTTTTAACCTGTTCATTGGGAATAGATGCCAAGTCACTATTATTCGTTCATCCCATTCATCCTTTACCCTTTCACTGCTTTGTCTATTTGTATTCTTCCCTCTGTTCTAGGGAGTTGGAAATTAGTGGGACACCTAGTTGGGGACCTGTGCCTTCCAATATAGAATCCTCCTGTAGTAGCAACTCTGTGCATACTATTCAGGACTACTTCCTCCAGCAGCTATGCCCAAGCAAATTTAGAAATTTATGCATGTGGCCTGGAATACAAAAAGTTAGTAACCCATAATGCAAGTCCAAATTAGTTTTCTTTCTATTTTTATAGATATCCAGAACTTTGGTTTAAGATTGAGTCTGTTATGTTTTCTGTATTATTAATGTTTGTCAGGGATGGCTAGGTGGCTCAGTAGATTGGGAGCCAGACCTGGTTCAAGTCTGGCCTCAGACACTTTTTAGTTGTGTGACCCTGGGCAAGTCACTTAACCCCCATTGCCTAGCCCTCACCTCTCTTCTGCCTTGGAGCCAATAGACAACATTGATTCTAAGGCAGAAAGTCACTTAAAAAAAATCCTGTCATACAAAAGACTTTCTGTTTGATAATAGAGGTCAATTCAAATTCTCAATAATTTTATTTGGGAAATAGATTTTATGGGAGAATTATTCTTTGTACTGGTGAATTAATAAAATGAGTGAAATCCTTTGGATTTTTAAAAAAAACCCTTACCTTCCATCTTAGAGTCAATGCTGTGTATTGGTTTTAAGGCAGAAGAGCAGGAAGAGCTAGACAATGGGGGTTGAGTGACTTGCCCAGGGTCACACTCCTAAGAAGTATCTGAGACCAGATTTGAACAAAGGACTTCCTGTCTCTGGGCCTGGTCTCAATCCACTGAGCCACTTAGCTGCTCCACTTTGGACTTTTTGAAAGTCAATATGGATTAATTTGTAAGATCCCTAGGAAAAGGACAAGCTCTCTCTCTCTTTTTTTAAGCTCTATGGGTAGCAAAATGATGGGATATTATCTTGTAATCCATGGTAACCTTCTATATATAGTATAGAATACATTGCAAATTTTATTAAAATACGCTAAAAAAGTATGACATAATTTCTAATTAAATTTAACACCTTTTTTCGACAAGATGATTAGAATACAGAAAGTCTATTTGGTGATAGAAAAATAGAGAAACTTCTACCAAAAAATTAGATTTGATGAATTCAGGGGGAAATTTGGAAGCAGTTCTTTTTGAATAAAATACCTTATCTGGTTTTTTTGGTTGCTAAAAGAAAACTATTTGGAGAACCCTCCCTCCATCCATCTTTGTATTTTTCTTCTTGTCCAGTATGTCCTTTTTTCCTATTTTGCATGATTTGTCGTTTTGCTCCTACTCGTTTTCTCTCTCATTTAATCTCTCCACTGTGCATTACGCTTTCTGATAGAATTCAGTATAATTGTAAAGTTCTCTTAAATGAACACTTAAATGAACTCCTCACTAGATCAGCTTTAAGAAATGTTTAAGAAATGTATATTGTTTTTGAAAGGATCTCATAAAGTCTATTAAGAGGGAAAAGCCTTAAAGAATAAAATTAAATGACTACTAATTATTCTGATTACATGTATTATCAATGAGCTATTTGGAATCAACTAAAAAGTACGCTTTTCCCCAAAGGATCTTTGTCATTTAATCATGGTTTAAATGTCAACTGTGGTACTGAAGAAAAGTAACACTTAGAAATTTTGTCTCTTTCGATTTCTAGTTGTGATTTGATTTTGAAATCTATTTTTACCCTTTGACTATCAAATCGGTTAGGTGTGTATTGTAGACATTTGATTCCCTTCCCCATCGTTCTATTTTTTAAAAAGCTCATTTCACATATTTGTAGAGTAATAGAACAGGACTCTCTGGGTTTGAAGGTAGAGAGGCTGCTGCATGCACAATGGGAAGTTTTTGCTAACTGCATTTTAACAAAGGTTTATGTTTCTCCTCTGCACAGTCCCTTCAGTCTGAATATGTTCAGTACTAAAGCCTTGCTGCTTCGATGAAAGCTGCTCAGCCCTTAGAAACTCGTTTCTTCATGAGGAGGAACAATGTTGAGGGAAGGCAACCGCTCACTGGGAGGAGATCTCTGCATTCTTAACCTTAAAATTAAAGAAAGCACTCAGATCAGACCTCAAGGAGAGACTTTGAAACCAGAAAGCTCTGGTTAATGACTACTGTAAATGCACTGAAATTGTTTATGGAGATGTCAATGATTACGTGGCTGTGTTTTTTAAAGGAAACGTCCATGTTGAGCCTGGTGATTTGAAGGATTATTTTTAATGTATTTCAGTAATACACTTGTTATTACATTTTCTGTACAGTGTTATGTATGTATTGTCAAGCTAAAGACTATTTTGGTAAATTTATAAATATGTAATTGTGTAAAGATTAGAATATATTTTGGTTTAGATTTTCTTGCTATTTGCTACCAAAAATATGTATTTTGAACTTGCTAGGATGATTTTATCTATGATGAATAAATATTTTCTCATAATTAAAAAGGATGTGGGAGAAAAGAACAGAAGGAAAGGGATGATTTTTATGGATCCACTATAAATATTATGTGACCAGTTTGGTTCTTTGGGTAATCAGTCTGTTTAGTTATTAAGGCTGTCACTACCGAACAAGTGTAGTTGGTTGGTGGGGTGCCAGTTTTTCTTTTTTCTCTCCATGTGTTTGGATGCCTCCCCATTCATTTTCTGTGCATCATGGTATTCCTTGTTTTTTAAGCTTCACATCTGGCTACAGATGAAAGTTAACTAGACATTCCTCTTTAAAACATAAACCTTTCTCTACCAGATGGCAGTGAAACATTCCCAGAATTTTGCATTTAAATTTTTCAAAAGAAATTTTCCTAGATTAGATTTTGTTTCCCACATATGAGGTTGTTGTTGCCTGTAATCAGATATGTTCTCTTCATAGCTTTAGCTCACAAAAGGGCACAAATTCACAAGATGCTGCTATTTGTTCAGTTCATTAAAAAAAATTAAGAGCAAAATGTTTGATGCAGATTTAGACACGTTAGCAACATTTTTTTGAGTGACCATTACTATACATTATTATAGTTCTCTTTAATAAGACTAATCATGCATTTATTTATCAATATCCCTAAACAGTATTTGCTTTGGAAAAAAACAACCATGGTCCTTAAATGCTCTTCTAGCGGTACTTAAGCTAGCATGAGAAATGTGAGCAAGAAAGAGTCACAGTACTTTACTCTAATCCTTGGGATTAATCCTGTTACATTTATTAGAATGTTGTATGAGCTTAGTACTTACACCGAAAAAATACCCAGGTTTCATTTTACTTGAAAAAAAAGAATCGTAGAAATATATATATATTTTTGGCTCTGGTTAGCTTAGTTTGAACTATAAAGACTGAATGAAAATGAACAGACTACAGGACCAGGTAATTGCTTTAGATTGGATCAGAAAGGAACCATAAATTTGTAGAAATAAAAGTGGGAAAAGTTGTGAATTCCTTTTTAAAAGTAGAAAGAGAAATATATTGGACTATTTATGTGTTATTGTCAAAATGATCATGAATGAATATAAGAAGTTGATATATCATGACTATTGCAATAGCAATTTTATGTGAATCACGGAAGGAAATTCATTCATATCACAATTGCCGAGGGGTGGGATGGGGGGTGGGAAATCATGTTGACAACTTTGGTCTGTGAACAATGATTTGTGTGCAGCTGTAATAAAATGACTGTAAAATTGACTACTGTAAATGCTCATGATGTATGTGTGTATGTGTTATTTGTACCGCAAATGTGTGTATCTTAATATTATTTGTACACATGTGCATACATAGACACACCAAAAATATGTGTACATAGTATAGAAAATATAGAGCAAAATAATTCTATTCCAATTATAAAAAATGTTTGACATGTATTTTGTTATGAATAGTATACCTTCAAAGCTATATTTTGTTGTATTTTGAAGTGTAGACAAATACACTGCTAATAAATAATAAAAGTTTTATCCATTTAAAGCATTCCCTGGCTCTTATAACGTAGACGTGTTTGCTTTCTAGGCCCTTGATATCCTGATCTTTGTCTGGAATTTTTATTTTCATCCAGTCTGTCTGCCTGCTGACTTCTGAATTTCTAAAAATCTCATGTATATGTTTTTATTTTACTCTCTATTATCAGTAATTAGCCTTTTGAGAGGCACACCCCAGTGGAAAATAGTGTCACAGGGAGAGAACTGATTTCTTGCTGGCCTGTCCATTTTTCAACTTTATAATGCATTTGTTGAGTTAGAGGTGAGGTGACTTCAAATGGGTGTCCATTAAGGAAAAATTGGTAACTTTGGGGGATCATTGAAAGAGATAGAACTCTCCTATGTGCATAAAGCCCCGCCTGCATGAGGAATCCTGGAATGTCTGCAAGCTATGGGTAATTGGCACGTTTTACTGAGTTGTGGTGCACTGTCTCAATTTGAGGGACTAGCCAGAGCAATGGAAATGGTTGGAAAGGGAGATCTTATCTCTCATTTGTTTTCTTAATTTTTAGGGAAGAAAACAAGTCCAGCTAAAAGATAGCTCAAGTTGTAATTCTGTCAACAGGCCACCCCTAAACATCTGGCCAGAGGATAGAGGATGAGCCAAATACTTGGTGGTTGGTAAAAAGGAGTGCATAAGAAATAATAGAAAGGGTTAAAATAACTGATTTGAAAGTATGTAAAAACAGAATAAATATAAAAAAAAGAAAGAAATCTGGGTTCTTCTGATTTAGAGGAGTGGACATTGTCTTCCTCCAAGTGCAGAGTTTTTGTTACAGAAGAAACTAAACCAACAAATGAGTTTAGAATATTATATTATAGGAATTGCATCATTTCATTTTAAACGGATGGGCTTTGAATGGATGTGTCAGATTGAGCAGATCCACTTAGAAGCTACTCAGTTTAGTTTACCTGCAGTTCTTTTTTTTTAATTTATTTTTTGGTAGCTAAATTTTTTTTCTTTTCTAAAATTTCTCCCTCCCTCCATGCCCTCTGCCTCCCCCCATTGAGAAAGCAAGAAATTCATTATATATATGAAATCAGAGAAAATATTTCCACATGAGCCATGTTGTAAAAAAGAAAAGGCAAGAAAAATAAAGAAAGTAGGTGTGGGAAGGGAAGTATACTTCAATCTGCACTCACAGTTCTGGAGGTGGATAGCATTTTCTCTCATGAATCTTTTGGAATTGTAGTGGATCATTGTGTTGATCAGAGAGGCTAACCCTTTTAGAGTTGATCATCATTACAATATTGCTGTAATTGTGTACAGTATTCT
Organism: Gracilinanus agilis; assembly: GCF_016433145.1. Lineage (NCBI taxonomy): Eukaryota > Metazoa > Chordata > Mammalia > Didelphimorphia > Didelphidae > Gracilinanus > Gracilinanus agilis. The sequence goes on from NC_058133.1 coordinate 448,301,559, forward strand.
AGTTCTGCTCACTGTACTTTGCATCAACTTATACAAGGCTTCCCATTCCCTTACAGCACAATGGTATTCCATCACAATCAGATACTATAGCATGTTCGGCCATTCCCCAAACGATGGGCATCCCTTCAGTTTCCCCTTCTTTGTCACATAAAAAGAGCTACTATAAGTAGGTTTAATTGTGATTCTAACAATTAAGTTTTATTTCTGAAAATGAATTTCACTTGATAGCCTTTATGAATGGTTCTAAGCATAGCAGTTGATTATGTGATCCTTCTTTCACCAATTGTTATAGGGATCTGAGACATTATCTCATTGAGCTCTGCCCATTTGAGGAATGAATTCCTTTATCACTACCCTCTATCCTTTGATAATCACAACCATTTTAATAGGAAGTGTTAATGTTATCTATATAATTAAGAGCTTTCTTCTTTGATAATACAATAAAATTTGGATAACAGAACTTAAGGATAGATTAAGGATATTTCTAGTTTCTAACAGTATAAAGTTCCACATACAATAAAGTATTTTTATTTACATGTGGTTTGCACATAGATTCCACGTGGGATCCAAAGAAAAGTAGAAAATAATTGTATAAAATTATTTTGAGTTGATTTGAAATGTTAATATATTCTTATCCAGTTATTTCTCTATGGAATGAATTATGTTAATTATAAAAGGGGGGGAACAACTTTTATAAGGAGCAGCAAGTTTGTATTAAAAAAAGTTCAAATAGAAACTAAATTGGATAGCTTGAGATGTTTCTAATTAGTAGCTACCTAGCAAGCTGCTAAAAAAAAGAAGAAAGCTGATTTTTCAGGAATCTCTTTGAAATTATTTGTTTATTTGTTTTTTTTAAAGAGCGGTAAGGTGTGGGAGGGGCAATTATGTTGGTTAGTTTTGGTCCAAATATATCATTATCATTTCTGAAGTTGTTCCAAGCATTCCTAAGAAGTAGGATGGAAGGTTAAAAGTGGGGAGCATAGTAGTTAGAAAAAAGACTTTAAGTTCCAAATGTTTCAGTAGAAAAGTTTACCTTATTGCCTGAAAATGACCCTTTCTTCCAATATTCTAAAATATAAGAAGCAAAAATATGGAAATTTTGGGAAGTTGGGTATAACAAATAAGGATGTGCACAGATGTAGGAAAGTTTTGTTAAAATGTTAGGCTGCTTTGAAAATAGGGCATTTCTCTTGTGCAATAAAGTCTCATGAGCATGTATGTGGAATCTTAATAACTCATCTGATTCCAGGTAGCACAATAACCCTGAGAGGGCGAGATTTTTAAAACCAGAAATTGGAGAAAGGAGCCTTCTTTTTTATTTCCCTCCACCCCCCAAAAAATTAATGCGCTGCTAGAAATAAGAGTTTAATTGGCCAGAAGTCAGAAAGTTCAGTTTTTAGGTTTCCACAGCAACCTTCCCTGCTTCCTTTGTTTTGAATTACAATAGGGACCTCTTTGCATGCTTACACAACACTGAGCAACAACCATTAGGAGGAATTTTAAGAAAATGATGATTTTTATCCTTCAAAATGAATATAGGAATCAATGGGGTACAATTCAGTTTATCAGCAGCACTTTCTGGTTACAGTGGGAGTACATCATTTTTGCATTAATATACCTGCTGCATGCTAATTTTAGGACCCCTTTTTTAATAGGGGATTTTGCTAAAAGCACCTAATTTTAAATTGGCCACACTTGGACATCTTAAAAATACCATGTGTTTTGCACTTTTTTGCATGCATTTGCAGATGAACCAAGTCCTCCTGCTTCTGTATATAGAATTCAAACCACATGGTCCCTTCTTTCTTACTGGTTCCATTTTAATTCAGTTTTAAGGCCATACACTGCAAGAATCACTGCTTTTTATTCTTAGTTTGAAACTTTTGTTCAAGTTTTCTCTTTTTTTCCTTGAGCTCTTTGGCAGTTGGATGCTGCATGAATTCAGTTTTTATCATCAATACTGGGTACTTGATGAAGACTTAGAGAAAGACATTAAATAGCTCCTGGACAAGATCTAGAAGCATGATAGAAGAGATTTTTTTTTACCTTACCAAATATAGTCTGAGATATCTTTCTGCATGAGTTAGGAATTTAGGAAAGTTTAAAATAAAATGATTGGCTTGGTTGGGGGTAGCTTGGAGGGAGGCTCTATCCAGGAATATGTGATTGCATGTTGCAGTCTGGTAAGAAGAGTGCACCTGAAATGGGAAGAAAAACATCTTTGAGTAGATTTGCTGGTCTATAGTGAAGCAAGCAGGTAAGAAAAAGGGGCCCGAAAAGGTGATATATGAGATTATATGAATTAGCAAGACCCTTGGAACTGAATATGAGAAAGCAGAATCTGCTGCTATGGGATAGTTTTGTGGGAAAAGGATTTGGTACAGAAGGTAATTTTTACCTCTTTGGATCAACTCTAGGATAAGGTTGAATAAGTTTGTAGTAGATTACTTGGGGCATCACCATTATCTTGTATAGAACTTATATGTTCAGTTGATTTAAAAACAAAAAACCCCCAGGGGTCTCAAGCCTAATTTGATCCCTCGCCTCTCTGTTCCAAGATCAGTCCTCTTGAAAATGTGTATATCCTAGTCACAAAGGGGACCCAGTGAGACCTTGTGAATCATTCAGTACTATTGGAAAAATAAACCCTATTTCTTCCCTTACTGATGGTGGATCATCTTCATATACACAGGCCACCACACGACAGTTGCCGAAACAAGAGTTTGTTTGCAAGGATAGAAAAACCGACTTTTGATGACATCCTAGAGGACAATGCATCATCGTGGACAGACACCTATACGAAAGGAGAGAGAAAAGAAGAGGAATTTACTATTTTTCCAAACCTGGAAGTGTTAATGGGGCTACCCATTCATAGAGAACGGGAAAGTTGAGTGTGTGGCTAGCAAAACTCTAGGAGGTGGAGGAGGGAATCTGGTTATATTTTTCCTAATTAAAAAAAAAACAAAAAAATTATCAAACCATAGTTTGTCTTCTTGGCAAAGAATCAGAAAGTAGAGAGAGAAGAACATGCTTCAAAACATGTGGTTTTAACCTCTGATGTGTCTATACTTGAGATTCTGTTTCCTGAGGGATGAAAATGACAACGTTCATATTCTGTGCATTCAGCCATGTAATGTGGCTCTGCATCTTATATCAATGGTGTACAAATCAATACATGTGCATGTGACATCTCGTGGGAAATTGCTGCTTTTGGGCTTTAAATCCTTTAAGATGATTTCCAGACTCAAAACTTAGTTGGAAAAAAATGACAACCTAGACTCTTGATCATAACAATCAAGCAATCAAGAAATATTTATTGAGCACCTACAGCTTGCAAGGCAGCATGCTAAGCTTTGTTGGGGATACAAATGAGTAAAAACTGTGACCCTTACCCTCTTTGAGGAGCTAGTCTAGCTGAGGTAGACCAGAGATAAATATGTGAAAAATGAAATAGCAAAAAATAGTTAAATAGTTTAAAAATAGTTAAATAGTTCAACACAACACAATAGATGTCAGAAGGCAGTACATATCTAATAACCAAATGTATGACACAGGGATTCAGAGGAATAATAAAGAACTTCCAAGTAGGAAGAAGACTTCATAGAGGAGTTAAGATTTTAAGTGGATCTTGAAGGATAGGTAAGGATCAAAATATTCAGGGAGGAAAGGTAATGACAGCAATTGGAACAAAAGTAGAGAATCAATTCAAGTCAAAAGGCATTTAATGAAGTGCCTTTTGGGTACAATGTACCATGTGCTAGGATGGGAATACAAAAGACAAAAAGAAGCAACCATTGCCCTCAAAGAACTTGCTTACATCAAACTATGTGCCCAGATAAATAAAAACAACAACAAAAAATACAAGTATTTGGGGAGATGATTTGGGGAGAGCATTCACAACTAGGAATACCTTCTCTTGGACAAAGTACTTACAGTGAACCTTAAGGAGAGGTAAGGTAAAGCAGAAAAGTAAGGAGTATATATATTCTAGAAATGGAAAGAGACTATACAAAGGCTCCAAGATGGGGTATAGAATGTCACATAAAGGAAATACAAGTAGTTCAGTTTGACTAGAAAACAAGAGTATGTGAAGGAAAGAAATGTTTGTTAAATTTGGAAAGATGGGGTAGAACCAGAATATATAAGTATTTAAAAACAAAACAGGAGTTTGAATTGTGGTCCCTGTGTATCCCTGAGACCTACCATGGATGGATGCCTATATATGTTTTTGCAGCTCCTTCTAAAGGCTCTCTGCCTCTGCCCCTCAACTGGTACTTCACTATCTCTGGGTAAGTGAAACTCTGGGAGGATTTCATGATTAACTGTGGATAATTGAAACCACAGGAAGCCAAACTACTGATAAGGGGGACCTACTATATATATTTTGTTCTAAAGGTAAGATGAAAGCACTAAAGTTTATACAGAGAAGGAGAGACATGGTTAGACTGGAGGCAGAGACCATGAAAGAGGTTACTTCTATAGTTCAGATGAAAGGTGATGAGAGATTGAACTGGGATGGTAGCTATGTGAATATAGAGAAGGTGAAAGATATAGACATTGTAGAGAATCCAGAGTCTGGTGGATGACTGGATCAGGGGAGATGGTGGTGTATTATAGAAGATGAGGACTAGAAAGTGACCTAAAGTTGTGATTCTGTTAATAGGAAGTATAATAGTGTCCCCAATAGAAATAGGGAAGTTTTGGGTTAGGTAGTGATATATTTTTGAAATGTTGGGTTTGAGATACCTAAAGGACATCCAAGTGGAAATGTTGAACAGACTTTGGTGTTGTGGGACTGTACCTAGGGAGATAAATGGCTGCTGCATATGTAGTTTAGAATATTAAAGCTAGAAAAAACCCCAGAGACTACCTAGTTCAATCTGCTCCTTTTATAGATAGATGAATTTGCTGAGTAAGACTCAGGAAGGTTATATGACTCGACTAGAATTATACTTAATAAAATTAGAAGATTTTGCACTAAAATGTACCTTGAATATCATCTGATCCATTGTTTTCTGGATGAGGAAAGTGAGACTTAATATGGTTAAGGAGTTAAGGTCACATAGACATTATATTTAATTTTGATACCAGTTGATATTACTAAGGTGGCACTTTCTTGAGATTTAGAGTATTTGAAAATACCAAAAAAGAATCTTGAGAGGAAATGTGCTAAGGTTTTTTTTTTTCCACTGAAGAAATCATATGGATCCCATTTTCCACACCATTAGCAAAATTTAAGGGAAAAAAAATAGAAATACTAATGGACTGTGTTGTTATTGTCCTCCTAGGGCCAGAGTAAAAGGGAGAGGCTTCCCAGAGCAACTGAAATAAAATCCATTATCTAGGGGTTTGGTTAGTGGATACATTTCCTTTCTTGTCTTTTATCCCCCTTCAAGAATGCAACTTTGAATCTTTAACTCTCGACTTGTTCTTCTGTGTTTCTATAATGTGGCTTCTATATCTTGGCTGAAGTACTGGGTCAGGTTGTCAAATTCCATCACAAAGAGTTTAACAAAGAATTGCCAAGTTAATTAGCCAAGAGAAACATGGCTGCTTTTTTAGAAGGAGCTGCAGAAACATATACTGGAATACTAGTGTCTGAATTGAAATTGTTAGCCTCCAGATAAAATAAGGATGTAAATATAATAAGCATAGCAACGTCTTAATAGATGCCTCCTGTGTATAGGTCACACAATGAATAAGAGAACTAGAAGAATGAGATCTGTTTAGATCAATTAAGTTTCATGACAAAGCTTCTAGCCAATATAATTATGTTTAGTTTGGGGAATTATCCCCCTCCCTAATCCCTTTTGCTTTATCAACTATTAAGGATTACTTCAAGACTGAACAGATAAAAGGAAAACAGATGCCCTAGGAAAAACATGATTCAATAATGTATTATTTTAGGCTCTTGATAACTTCCAAACAAACCATATGTCTCTTGAATGTTGGTAAAAATGAGGTAGGACACGAAGTGAGCTGGAGCTTGGGGAATTTTCCTGACAGAACTCTAAAGAAAGTTGAGATGGAAATAAGGAACAAGGCATTCCCTACATGCAGCATCTGGAACTTGAAATATTTCAACTCTGGTTCTGCAGACATAGTAACTTTTCATGACTTATAGCCTTAAAACAGCATTATAGGAAGAATCGGTATTAAAAAAAATCAGCCTTTGTTTCAGGGAGAAGCTTGGTATCATTAAAGAACTTTAAGATTTCCTAAAGACAAACCAGTCCTTATTACTCTCCCGTTAGCTATTTAGGACTCGACTCTTTGGACATTCACAAGGGCTCTCCAAGATGACCTCTTCTGATGGATGAGCTTGATAAATTGTCCATCCAACTGCTGATCATAGTGTGAGTTTAGGAATATAGGAAAATATTAGACGATGCTTTTCATTTAGTCAAGTGAGATTTCCTGCTTCATTTCTTGCATATGGGGGAAAGTAGTGTGTGCATATAGATTCGTTTGATTTTCTGCTGACTGCATAGAATAGTTAGAAATAAAACTGCTACTCCCAGTTCTTTAATCTTCCTCTAAATCACCACAATTGAGATTTTGGCCTTTCATTCTCTTTACCTCGCAAGCTCGCTAATTTCTGTTTAACTCTTAAAATTAGGGAAGTTAATCATGTAGCCCTATTCTGATGTTTCATCATTGCATGAAAGTGATCCTTGTTTAGTAGAATACAGTGGAAAGAGAATTAGATTTGGAGTTAGAAGACCTTGGATTCAAACTGTAGCTCTGATATATATACTGAACTTTGAATAAATCACTTCTCAGTGGAAGTGGTCTCAGTTTCCTCATCAGGGCTACCCAGTGGATAAGAGTACTGGGCTTGGAATCAGCATGATTCATCCTCCTGAGTTCAAAACTGGCCTCAGACACTTAACTAGTTGTGTGACCCTGAGCAAACAACTTAATCCTGTTTGCCTCAGTTTCTCATCTGCAAAAATGAGCTGGAGAAGGAAATAGCAAACCACTCAAGTTGCCAAGACAATTCCAAATGGGGTTACAAAGAGTAAACTATGACTGAAACAAAACATCAAAAGTTTCCTCATTCATAAAATGAAGGAATTGGACTAGAAAGCCTTATAGGCCTCTCTAGCTCTTAAAAAAAATCTATCATTTTATAATCAATTCCAGCTCTAATTCCATGAACCTAATAGTCTTAAGTCCATTAACCTTTCTGGACCTCAATTTTTTCACCTATAAAATGGGAATAATACTTGCTTGTCTATTTGACAAGGTCATTTTGAAGAAAACCCTTTGTAAATTTTTTTTCCCCTATTGACATATATCTGTTGTCCTAAAACCACAGAATTTTGGAAATGAAAGAGGCCTTAGACTTCCTCGTGTTAACAGATGAGACTATGGTCCAGAATTTAAGCTACTCAGTAACAGTGCTAGTGTTAAAAAGCAAGACTTCCTGATTCATATACCAAGGTTCTCTCCATTAGATCAAATGGTTTGTTCAAAGACATTCTAAGTATGAAAAAGTCTGGAATCTAGACTCTAGCTTCTCATCAACTATAAAAACCAGCCTCTGTTCATTAGAATTTGGAGTAAGTCTTTACTAACTTGAATTTTCCATATTTATTACCTAAATTCCCATTCAATAATCCAAATAAGATTCTCCCTCCTTCTCTGCTTCCCCTTTCTCTTTCGCTTTTCTCTCTGTTTTCAGTCTCTTTGTCTCTCCATTTCATAGATGAGAATTCTTCCTTTTCTGTCATTTTGGCAAATCAGTTCAACCTACTCATGAATAAATTGCCTTGGTGAAATTTCTATTCTAGTACTCAATCCAAATACATAACCCTGAAGGGAAACCTGAGGTAGCACGAAGGACTCAGAGCTTGAGTTCTGAAAGAATTGGATTTGAGCCCATCTTAAAATGTCTATCAGCATGTGATCATTGGCAAGTCACTCAGCCTCTCAATCTCAATTTCCTCATCTATAAAGTGGGGATAATACCTCAGAGGGTTGCTGGGAGCCTCAAATGAAATAATAGATACTAAATACTCTGAAAACTTTAAACTGTTCTTAAATTTTTCAGCAGAGATCTACTTTGGCACTTCCTAGGAAGGTGGAAAGGTTACAAGTAGAAGCCCATAGACAGACTGGGCATGTATGTTGTCCAATGGACAGTCGGTCAAAGTCTAAAGAAGTTCCTAGCCAGAAGGTTGACTACCAGTTGATGGTTTGTTTTTTTTTGGTCACCAAAATGCTTAACAATTATTTATCCCGTTTTCTCCACAACCAATAAACTCACCAATCACTTGTTAAGCATCTACATTGTGCAAAGCCTTCTTCTGCATACCAGCTACAAAGGCAAAAATGAAACCATTCTTGATCTCAAGGAGCTTGCAATCCATTGGAAATGGAGTACATCTTGTACACAGGTAAGTGAACGCAAAGTATATACCATGGTATACCAAGGAACTTCATGAAAGACAGTTCTAATGCCTGGAGTGATCAAGTAAGGTCTCAGTAGGAAATTGGCCCCTGGGCTCTACTTTGCAGGAAGTAGAGACCTTTAGGAATGACAATCTACAGTTGTGGAACTAGTTCACAGCAACGAAGACTGGGAGCTTCTGAGCTAGTCTGGGTAAGTCTTTAGCTTCATGCTTTGGTAATACTTTTGACTCTCTCTTCTCAGATAGAACATGCTAATTGCCCATACATTTTGTACCTGAAAAATAAAGAATTTTCTTTTTTGTCTCAAAACAAAAACAATCATCAGAAGGTATTTCTAATTTCTAGAAAGTTTCCTTCCTTTCCTTTCTATAGCCTGCCATCAACATGAGCAGTTTTATAGGTCTTTAAAGCAGATAAAAATAAATAAATCAAGTGCTTTAATGGGGGAGGGGGTAAGTTTTTTCTAGACAGACACCAAGTCAGAGCAATTTTAGGTCCAAAGAATGGTATTCTTAAAAAAGCTACAAGCAAATGGGGAATGTAGGTCACTAAAGAAATGCCTTGGAAACTTTATAAAGCAACTCTTCAAAGAACAAGAATGAGGCTGAAGATACCCTACTGGTATAAATGCATAGAGATGCATGGCTTTCCATAAATAGGAAGGGACCCTGAATGTGTCTAGGGATGGACTTGACTGACTTGACTTTATAAAATGGAGCAAATGGATTATCTTGGAGTTCATCTGTGTTGGTGCAGTGAAGAGAACACTGGAAAATGGACTCAGCAGTTGGGTTTTTATGTTTAAGGGTGTGTGTGTTATGCTGAAATAAAAAGAGTCTTGGAAAGAAACTCTAGTTCTGAGTTCAAGCCTCAGTTCTCTCAAAGGTGTTGTATATAACACTGAGCTCCTCAGTGGGTGGGAGATAAGGGAGGGAGACAACAAGGAATAGAACCGGAAATCAATCAATCAATCAATATTGATTAAGCTCCATTTATGTACCAGGTATAATACTAAGTGCTGGGTATAAAATACCTCAAGGAGTTTGTAGTCTATGAGGGAAAAGAAGATATGTGCATATATAAGTATTCATAAAATAGATACAAACAATTCAAGGGAATTTAGTGGTGGTGGGGTGGGAGTTTAGGAAGTGGTGTTTTAGTTAAGCTTTGAAGAAAACTAGTGATTCTAAGAGACCAAAATAAGGGAGGAGTGAATTTTCTGAGGAACATCCACTGATAGGCTAGGACCAAGGAAGCCCTGGATGAAAGCAGAAAGCTTTCTAAAGCCCACTGAAAAGCCTTTGAGTGCTAGAGCCTGACAACATTGACGGTCAGGCCTACCCAGGGGCAAAAAACCAAAAACCTGAATCTGGGACTGAAGCCATCATTCCATCTACAATTCACCTTTAAGGGAAAAGCTGACAAGGCTTGCCTGTGTTTGGAACTGTAATATTCAATCACTGTCTTAGTGCTTAATGGAGAATCCTTTTTAAGACAGTAAAAGTGGATGGGACTTAATGTTAATTGTGAGCTTCAACTGTAAAGCATCTCAAGAAAACTTATGGCCTTGGTTTTCTTGTTTTTATAATGTACAAAGAGAAAATAAAAGTCTCTGGTGTAATGGATAAATGAAATACTAAATAGGGAGTCAGGAGACCTAGCCCTGCCACTAACTGTGAGAGCTTGGGAAAAATCATTTTTCTTCTGTGGACCTCAGTTTACTCACCCCTAAAATAAGGGAAATGGACTAGATAAGCTTGAAAAATGTTCTGCTCCAAAATTCTACAATTCCATGATGCCTCTCAGCTGAGGATCTCAGCTCATACTTTCATACCCATTCTTTTCTCCTTTGCTCAAATTCAAAAGAAGGGGGCACTTTTCCTCATCATTGTTAGTGCTTGTAATTACTTGTACCCTAGATCTTTTCTCCTTTTCTACTTGTAATTTCTCCTTCCTGCAATTCCTTGAACATTGCCTTTTCCTAATCTTTAATTTCTCTTTATTTTACACCTCTCCTTTAGTCTACAAACAAACCTTAGTCTCTATTATCCTTAAAAATCTTCACCTGACCCTGCTATCCTCTCAAACTGTCATCTGACAGTTTTTTGCTAACAACCAAACTCCTAGGGTAGAAAAAACAACTGCCTAAACCAGTACTTCCTTTGTCTTACACATAGTAGGTGCTTTTTCTGTTATACTGTACTTAATAAATATACTTTAGATGGATATTCTTTAATATAAAAAATGCCCAATCCCTGGATCCTTCACTTACAGAAGGCTCTAGATGGCAAAAATCCAGTTTTAAAGTCTGAGATCACCACCAATCTCATTTGAATAACGGTTTAAATAGGTTAAACTTAATTTAGTAATATTTAGCACTTACCCTCTTCAAAGCACATTACAATCATTAAGTACTCAGTATGATTCCTTTGTCAGGGAGAGAAATTTAGAATCTTTTTTTTTAGATGAGAAAACAAAGCCTGGAGGTGTAGTTTGCACCTTTGTGTTATACAGTATCTGACCTTTGAACCTGATTATCATCCTGATCTTTTCTCCTGAACTGAAGTGAGGTATTTACTTTGGTCAGAGAAGTGTCAGAGCCATAGAAAGAGGCCAACTTTAACAAATTTTAATTATAACTAAATTTTAGATCCAGAAAGAGATTTAGTTTTACTCCCTCATTGTAGGCAAAAAATTACTAAATCCTGAAGGTTTTGATTGATTCAATGTCAAATAGTTAATGGCAACTCCATCAACAAGACTATTATCCTCATATCCTTCCCTCAAAACACTTTTGCTTCTCTTGGAGTGGATGTGGAATGCAGAAGACTGATCTTCCTAAGTTCAAATGCAGCTTAAGACATTGGCTTGTGTGACCCTGGGTAAGTCACTTAACTTTTCCTCATTTTCTCCTTTTGAAAATGAGCTGGAGAAGGAAATGGCAATCTATTATGGTATCTGCTAAGGAAACCCCAAATATGGTCATAGAGAGTCAGACTTCACAGAAACATGACAGCAATTTTTTGTGTGTGCTTTCTGCCCCCTTAAACATATTTCCTTCAGGAAAGGTAGAAGACTGCCGGCAACCAACAAAATGTTTACCAATTCAAACAATAGAGTCTTGTCCAAGAACTATTCAAAAGGAAATAAATTTGGAAGCAAGCAGCCAAATTCCTATCACTTTGGATCAGATTTTTCTGTGTAGATTGCTCACAATTCCTGTCTTCTCCTATTCTCTATTATTTGCCTTTTGGCTATTCCACTATTTGAAAAAAAAAAAAAAGAAATCCAACAATGGAAAGGACTTGAGACAATACATTTCTCAGTGGCTATTTGTGTATATACAGATTCAAGTGACCACTTGTTGCAGCAGTTTTGTAAAGATAATTCACATTTCACTATTCCTTTACAACCTCTGGAATGGGACTGAATGGGAAAGCCAAATAATAACATGGGGGGATTACATGTGGATAATTACTTAGGTACTTCTTGTTGCATTTTACATAGAGAAACTGAGAATCCCCAGGAAACTAGTGTTTCAGGAAGATATAGGTATAAGGTACTTATTTCAGCAGCACCATTTCCTACCAGTCTGTGAATCAGATTGGGATAAAGGTGCTTTAGACCTATAAGATTCTAAATCTATTAAAGAGGGAAGAAGAAGAGGACTAAAAAGGGAAAAGAAATGGATAGGAGGGAGTAGGAGAGAGTACAGGATAGAGAAAGAAACTCCCTAATTGCAAGACTTTCTGAGCAAGATATTTTTCCTCCCTTCCCAAGTTTGAAGGCTGCTGAATAATTCATGAAAAGCGTGGAAAGGCTGAATTTACCCTGGATGATGAATAACTGGAGTGAGCTGAGTGGAGAGAGGCTGTATCACATCAGCCACCACTCTTGCTTCTCAGCCCAGGGTGCTCTACAGCTCTCATTTTGCTTTTTCAACACGCTTCTACCCTCTGCTTCTGTGACGGTGAGTGCTTGCTTCCCGGGTGGGTTTTTAGGCTGCTAAAAAGTCAGAGAGTCTTCCCTCTGGCACTGCTGACAGCTGGTAAGCTCCTCCTTGCTATTACTGCTGCCGTTGCTGCCAAGCCTTGGACCATGTGCCCAGTTCGTGAGGATTGGGAATGCTACTGGCACAGATCCCAGTGGAGCTTCTCCGGTATTTTCCTGGGACTATAGATGCTGCTTTTGAGACGAGGTGCTCTGAGCATCACTTCCTCTTCTACTGTTGCCAGGGTACTAGCCTGAGAGCAAGGTATCTCTTCTTCCTCCATCCCATCTCCAATACTCCTCCTGGACATTTTTTCCCAGCTGGGGTACACCTGCTGGCTTCTGAAAGTGGGTGTTCCAGCTGGCATCATTTCCAGTTGGAAGGAGAGAGCACATTCCTGCTATTGCTGCTGTCTGCCCTGTCCCTGCTGAAACGGGGATCGTTCCTGAAGCAGGTACCTGCTACCAGAAATTAAACTCACCTGCTACATCGGAGTTTCTCTGACTCTTCCCAGCTCTCCCACCTCAGTTCATTTTTCCATAGCCTTTGGCTTTGGGGGAGAGGGTGGAGTTCCACCTTTGTTGGCCCTCCCGGGCAGCATTGGAGGTAATGGAGCCCTCAGAAAGAAGTCAAAGTTAAAGGGCTGGGTGTGAAAGTGGAAGCCAGCATGACCAACAGCTCTTCCACGTCCACCACCACCTCCAGTGCTGGGGGGTCGCTGCTACTGCTGTGCGAAGAGGAGGGCTCCTGGGCAGGCCGCCGGATCCCCGTGTCCCTCCTCTACTCGGGCCTGGCCATCGGGGGGACTCTAGCCAACGGCATGGTCATCTACCTGGTGTCGTCCTTCCGAAAGCTCCAGACCACCAGCAATGCTTTCATAGTGAACGGCTGCGCCGCTGACCTGAGCGTGTGCGCCCTTTGGATGCCTCAAGAGGCCGTTCTAGGGTTACTACCCAATGCCTCACCAGAACCTCCAGGGGGGTGGGACGGCGCAGGGGGCAGCTACCGCCTGCTGCGGGGAGGGCTGCTGGGTCTTGGCCTCACCGTGTCCCTCTTGTCCCACTGCTTGGTAGCCCTGAACCGCTACCTGCTCATCACAAGGGCACCAGCCACCTACCAGGTGCTGTACCAGCGGCGCCACACAGCAGGAATGCTAGCACTGTCCTGGGCACTGGCTCTGGGGCTCGTGCTGCTGTTGCCACCCTGGGCAGCACCGCCCGGCAGAGTGCCCCCCGAAGTGCACTACCCCGCGCTCCTGGCCGCCCTGGCTTTGCTAGTACAGACAGCGCTGCTGCTGCACTGCTACCTGGGCATCGTGCGCCGGGTGCGGGTCAGCGTCAAGCGGGTCAGCGTGCTCAATTTCCACCTGCTGCACCAGTTGCCCGGCTGTGCCGCTGCCGCCGCCGCCTTCCCAAGCGCTCCTGGTCCCCCTCACCCGCACCCCGTTCCCCAAGCGGCCGCAGCAGCGGCTCAGCCTCTGCCGCCTACTCTGCATCCTCGCCGGGCTCAGAGGCGCCTCAATGGGCTGTCAGTGCTCCTTCTCTGCTGCGTTTTCCTGCTGGCCACACAGCCCCTCGTCTGGGTGAGCCTAGCCAGCGGCTTCTCGCTGCCAGTCCCCTGGGGGCTGCAGGCGGCCAGCTGGCTCTTGTGCTGCTCTCTGTCCGCCCTCAACCCCCTGCTCTATACCTGGAAGAACGAGGAGTTCCGCCGCTCAGTGCGTTCTGTCTTGCCAGGCATCGGGGACGCGGCGGCTGCTGCCGCCGCAGCCACTGCTGTACCAGCCGTGTCCCAAGCACAGCTGGGCACCCGGGCTGCTGGCCAGCACTGGTGACGCGGTTGCCAGGGCAGCCCAGGCGAAGGAGAAGGAGAAGTTACCTGACTCCCGGTTCCCGGGCCGTCCCCTCCTCCAAAGCAGCACCTCCAGGGAGGAAGAAGACTCATGAAATACACTGCAATAAAGCTGGCATGATGAACTTCATCCAGCTCTTCTCACGGGGACAGCCAGGGTTGCCAGCTCCCTCTCTCAGAAAGGGAAAGGGATGGGGTGGGGGTGGCCCAGGGAAAAGAGAACTGTCACTTTCTTCCCCAAAATCCTTCAGAGATATCCACTGACTGCTGGGACCCTCAGACTGCTGAGAGGAGGAAACTTAGGACCCCAGAAGCTGGCAATTTAAACACACAGTCGAACTTCATTTTAAATCTTACAATGCTTACTAGAGCTTAACTCGCCTTTTCCCTCCGAATCACTCACGGTGATTAAAGTGTCTCTTCTCCCCTTCATTGTATAATATTTTATTAAAAGCCCTAGGCGTGCATGGGGCAAAGATTCTTTATGCTATGATTTTTAGGACAGACCTGCTAACTTTGATTTGGTCTCTGTTCCTTTATCCAATATATATTATTAGCCCAAAATAGTGTAGTAGCAGAATTTTGCAAAATATGAGTTATCTTTCAGGTTCTTCCTAAGACTTTGCTTCAGAGATGGCGAAATCACTTCTGAATGAGATTCTCTCAGCGAGGAAATTGAGAATTCATTAAGTCTTTTATGTTCCTAGATCTAAGAGGTGTCTTTGGATGCTAATTGATATTTGGCAGGCTGGGAGTTCACAGGAGGCAGCAGCAGTAGGGCAGCTGTGAAAACAAATGAGGGGACTTTTTAAATTTAGGAAATGATTTCATGGTTTCAATATAGCATGCATCAACTCATTGCAACCAACATCTTGTAACTTCTATTTGCCCTCCAAGTGTGATTGCAGTTTTTTTTTATATTCTGTAATTTAACGGTTGCTAAGGAGAGTAAGAATTTCTGTTGTATGCTTAACATTAAAAATATCTCAGTGCACATTAAACACTCATAGTACAATGACTTCATAGCTAAACTTAGCAGCTATTGCATGCTCCTAAGTGTTAGAACCTATGGAGAGTACAGGTAGAAGATGAAGGCTATACCCAATTAGCCAAGAGCCACTGGACATTCTACTTCTTCAGGGAGAGGTGGCTTTTCCTTAAGGACTTCAATCAAAAAGCTTTACCTCTAGTTATATAGGGCCCTTCTTATTCTTTCTTGACTCAAAAGAAAAATTCTAGTTTGATATTTGTAGACAGAATAGCTGGCAAGATGAACCAATAACATGATTTGGTTTGTGCAAAGTTATCTTTGTGATCGGGGTTCAGAACACCAGACAACAGCAAGTTGATGCTGGTTTCAACTTAGTACTCCTAGTACCCTGGCAAGCATCATTGTTCATATCATTGTTCATTAACTCTGTCATATGGAGAATATAAAGTGCAAATGGAAATCGAAATAGTGTCTGAAATTTACAATTTTAGCAAATCTTTTTGTTAAATTATTTTGAAATGGCCACTCGCTATGTAAGAGCAAATAAAATCATTCTTGAGGATCAAAATGGAAAGTCATACTTCTAATTTATTTTTCATTTGAAAAGTAATACTATATCAGTATTTGGGAAGCCAGTTATATCAAGTCTAGCCCCACAGCAACCATGACTGTCCTACTAATACAAAACAAAATGCTTTGGTGGCATTTATGAGGGCTCTAAGCCTTCTACAGCATCCACTTCCACTGCCTTGATGGCTTTTGGAACAGATTATTCTCATCATATGCCTGGGGTAGGCACCACTCTTACTCACCAATGGGTTTGAGGTCTCATGCTGGTTTAGGCCTCAGTTTACTGGGGTGTGGAACTCTTAGAACTTGGTTAGACACTGAAAATGCCAAGATCATTTACTGCATCCTGAGCCACCACCAGTTGTCTTGACTTTTATATTGTTACTAGACTTTGATGACTCTGGAAGAGAGAGTGAAGCCAATGACTGTGCAATTCAGCCTCACTTAAATCAATTTTTGTGTGAGACAAAAGACATCACCAGTGATGTCATTTTGGTCATCTTATAGTACAAAACCATTTTGGTCCTCTTCCAGGACAAAACCAACCAATCTATGGGGGTGGTATAGAGATACCTTAGACAAGTGACTAACCAATTAGAAACCAGGCTTAGTTTCAGTCTATGCATTAACTTCCTGGTGGAACAGTTATCAGTTACCTTCTTCTCTAAGGCATCACTTTCCCCAGGCATGGACTTCCAAATGTATGAGGGTTTTGTCTGAATTAATGGAGTGATTGCGACTGTTCACATGACTGTGCAACAATTCTTTGATACTTTAGTAGATCAGTAATAGAACCTCATTAATGTGCACACTTCCTTTGTGGGTGCAGCTTACACCTCCCTTAACTTTGAAGCTCTTATCTTCTGTCCTCCCATAAATACTCCATAGGGGTCCTACTATATATCTTACAGGGATACTAGTATACGTGTTTTTTCATGTAGAAAAGCTGTTCAAATGATAAATACTGACTTTTGTGGCTAGGGATATTATGAGAGCTTTTGGAAGAACTGACTTATAGGGAAGAATATATAGCTCAGATGCTTTAAAAGAGGTCTGTACCCCACAGATGCATTAAAAGAGTCAGCTGATTGGCATTTTATTGGTCTAGTGATCTTGTGCATGCATCAGTTTTCTAAGGTATCATCACATTTTCTCATTTAAAATGTTTGATTAAAGTTCAGACCACAACTCATTGGACTACTTTTTGTCTCATTTTCTACTCCCCTATGCCATTGGTTTTCTATTTGAAATACCTGTGATTTTGTGGAAGCCTTTGGGTGCGGGTCCTCACAATCCTCTAACCAAAAACAAGTTATCTGTGACTTGGATAAATCCTAGGCAATTCTGTGCCTGAGGTACAGAGAAGTCGACACTTACTCAGTGGTATACAACCATTAAGTGTTAGAAAGCAGGATATGAATATGAATTTTCTTGATTCCAAGTCCTCCATTCTTACCACTGGGTCATGCCTTTTTTCTTCTTGATTTTGACTCCCTCCATCAACATAGATCAGTAGCTTATCTTGTAATTTATAATCATAAAGAAGTCAGTGAGGCAGCTAGGTGGCTCAGTAGAAAGAGAACCACATCTGGAGACAGGAGGCCATGGATTAAAATCTGACCTCAGATACTTTGTGAGTATGCGACCCTGGGCAAGTCACTTACCCCAGTTTCCCAGCCCTTATTGTTCTTTTGCCTCAGAATCAATATTTAGTAGAGATTCTAAGGTAAAGGTTTAAAGAAACATTTAAATTACTGAGGCACAGAGGGCTTAAATTTAGATACCGCAGGTCTTGAATGTTGGATTTCTTGACTCCCAAGACCAGCTTCTTGACTCAAATTTAGGCTGCTTCCCCTAGCCAATGTTTCATTTTTGTACAACATGACAAACTGTGGTGATTAGTACCAACAAGGATAAAGCAACTGCTTGGCTCCCTTACTTATTTTTATTCTTGGTTTCCAAAATTTGTTAACTATCAGATCATTTCCTGAGTGAGTCTTTCCCTCCCTAACCGTCACTCTTGTCAGACTCACAAATGTAATTTTCAAGATTAGTTTTCTGCAAAACCATTAGAATTTCTGCCATAAAAATGTAATACATCACCAAGACTTGTTAGTTTTAAGACAGTCTTTCATTGCCATGGGAAGATGCTAATAGACACTGTATTAAGTACTGCCAGATTTTCTTATTAAAATTAAGTCATGTGAGATTCACAAGGAGTCTATTGCCGGAGTGTGGTGGTGCAAGTGTAAATGTAGTCAAGGAAATGAGATAGGACTCTGCTTCTAGGATGCTCATTGGTCTATTGTGGTAGATGTTGTTTTTGGCCTCTGTCCTCAAATTTCATAATTGGAAACTCAGCATATTTGATTATTAGCTTAGAACACAGCTCAGAAACAGGTCTTGATTTTGGTAGATCCTGCTCCCAAAGGACATCTCTGGAAGCCTTTTTCCTCCCCATCATTTCCCCCTGTGGTCGCCATAAAGTCATCTTCTGTGTCTTCTTCCTCATGTTTGGTATGAGGATAGGCATGGTTTCCCTCTCCATTGGCACTCTGTTTATTTCAGTTTGGAGACGCTTATCATCAAGACTCTCCTTACACTAGCTCAGCTTGGCTGGTGAGACCGATTCTGAGATTTATTGGTAATTAGCTCCACAGGATTGCTTTTACTTGTAAATTTAAAAGCAACCTGTGAAGTGCCTGGAGTTGTCTTAATAGCTAGGAGCTGGGAAGTGTTTAAGCTGCTGCTGTTAAATACTGTTAATGGAAGCTTTTTAAAAAATTTAAATGAAACCATGTATTATCCACATAGGAGGAAAATATCCTAATGACTGTCGTGGGTTGTCCTTTGCCTTCACTTTGTTTTTTCATGACTATTAGACTTAGTTATGACTCTCCCCCTCACTCCCACTCACCCACCTTCCAAAAGCAAATGTGGCAAAAATCACATATTCTTCCTTATAAAGAGCTCCAGTGTTGAGTGTTGTTTTACATCATATGGAGGTTTCCAGGAATGGACAAGTCCTAGTGTGTAGTGGGTGGGATGAGGGCTGGTAAATTTTTCCCTATGGGGTCAGGGACTTATGATTGTCAGCAAAATATTGTTCTGGGGGGTGGGGTGGACAGAAGGGAAATCAAGCCCTGGTGAACATGTGATCATGTTTATAGCTAAAAATCATCTTATAGGTAATTTGTAAAAGGAAGGGCCTGGAGCAGGTGGCTTCTGAGGTTCCTTCTGCTCTATGTACATGATTATTGTATTTTATTTAATAGTCCAATCTTCCCTCATCATTTTACAGATGAGAAAAAAGAGACCCAGAGAGCCTGAGTGACTTGCCCAAATTCAAAGAAGAAAGTGCACAGAATCAGCATTCAAAACCAGATTATTTGTTTCCCAGTCTAATCCTGTGGGGCTCATCATCCT
Source organism: Gracilinanus agilis (assembly GCF_016433145.1). Lineage (NCBI taxonomy): Eukaryota > Metazoa > Chordata > Mammalia > Didelphimorphia > Didelphidae > Gracilinanus > Gracilinanus agilis. Next base: position 448,320,803 of record NC_058133.1, read on the forward strand.
ATACTTTGTACAATTGATTTTTTAAAAAAACCTTTACCTTCCATCTTAGAATCAATAGTGGGTATTGGTTCTAAGACAGAAGAGTGGTAAAGACTAGGCAATGGGGGTTAAGTGACTTGCCCAGGGTCACACAGCTAGGAAGTGTCTGAGGCCATATTTCAACCCAGGACCTCCCATCTCTGGGCCTGACTCTCAATCCACTGAGCCACCCAGTTTCCCCCTACAATTGATTTTTTAAAACTAGTTTGAAGAAGAAATTTATCCTATTAAATTTCATCTGCTTAGATTTGATCCTTTGTTCTATCCTTGACAAGAACTTTTCAGTTCCTATTTCTATGACCCAACATTTTAACATGTTCTCTCACCGGTTTAAAACAAATTTCAAATTTGATCAGTATAACATCTATGCTTTTATTTATTATGGTGATAAAATACTGAACATCACAAGGCCGAGAGACCATTAGTAAATTCTACTAGATACCTCCATGCAGCTGAGCTGAGGTTAGATAAGAGTATGAGAGAGAGCTGAGGCAGAGAGACCAAGCAGAAGGTCATCACCAAAAGTCTAAATTATGAGAGAGAGCCCACACCAATGTGAATTAGAGAAGGGGACACACACAAGAGATTTTGTCTAGGTAGAAACAAGACTTAATGACATATTCGAAATGTGGAATGAGTACAAGGGAGGAGGTAAGAAGAAGAGTGAGTTTTTGGGAAAAGAGTAAATTCTACTTGGATATGATGAGTTTGAGAAGCTTATGGGACATCCCATTTAAGATATGCAAAAGGCAACTGATGATTTGAGTCTTGAGCTCAGGAAAGAGATTATATATACATGCATATAATATAAACATTTATTGGTATAATACATATAGGTATATGTACATATTTATATATAAACATACTATTAGCATAGGGATGATAATTGAACTCTTGGGAACTGATAAGATCACTAAGCAAGATAGTATGAAGAAAGAAGAGGAGAGAGTCTAGAACAACATGTTGGTGGAAGCCCATAATTAGTGGCTGTGACCTGGATAAAGATCCAGCAAAGAAAAGACTGAGAAGGAATATACAGGTAGAAGGAGAACCAAGAAGAGTCATGGAAATGTAGCGAGAATAAAGTAGGAGAAGAGGGTGATGAACAAGGTCAAGAAGTATGAGGATTGTGAAAAGACTATTAGAGATGGCAATTAAGAGATCATCCATAATCTGGGAATGTGCAGTTTTAACTGAATGATGAAGGTGGATTATAGAAAGATTTCTGAGAGTGAGAGGAGAGGAAGTAGAGGTATCCAGTAAAGATGGATTTCCTAAGGAAAGCTGAAAGAGAAAGGGAGGAGAGATGTAGGGAAAACTGAGTAGGTTGCTCTGGGAGATAGTAAGTTCCTCCTTAGTAGAGATTTTCAAGCAAAGTATCGATTGGGGATGAAATAGAGAAAATTCTCTTAGAGGAATTGGAATAGATGATCTCTGAGAGACTCATTGCAGCTGAAATTTTAAAATATTATCTAGCTCATATTTCTCCTTCCTGTTTCCAATGATGAAATAAGGTCTTCCTAAAATCCAGATATACTATGCCTACATTATTCTTCTAGTTCAGCAGGGAAGGGCAAGGGAAGAAAATAAGTATTTTTATAGTGCCTGCTACACATCAGGCAATGTATTAAACACCTTAAAAATACTTCATTTAATCAACAGTTTATCAATCCTCTCAAAAAAGGCAATAAGAGTGGATAGGCATGATTTGTTCTTGATGAAGCTCCACTGGCTCTTAGTGGGTACCATTTCCTTTCCTAAATATTCACATCCCTTTAATAATCCATTTTGGATTTTTTCCCAGAATGGAAAACAAATTCACTATTATATAGAATGAAGACATCATGCTCTTTGCTTAAAAAAAACACAAAAAACTGTGATATTTGCCTATTTCTAGTTCTCCAGCACTTCTCCCATTGCTTATGATTTTCAAAGATCACTAAAAATGATTCAGGAGTTATATCCATTAATTCTTTTAATGCCCTGAGATGTAGTTTCCCTGAACCTGGAAGTATGAGCTCATTGAGGGTAGCTGGGGACTTTCTTGCCTTCTATTTATCTTGGCTTTCAAATCCCTGTTAAGATTTTTTTTCAGTCCTTCCCAAACTAAATATAATTCCCCTTTGTAAAGAAAGCAAGCAGAAACCTCCATTCCACTGCCACAACTTGTCCAACTACTCCAAGCAGCAGCGTTATTATGATTCCCAAAGAGCTGTGACTATACATTTTTGTAACTGGGGCAAGTATCACAAACCAAGGCTGTGTTAAGTGGTATGAAGTTCATTTGAGAGGAGAAAGAGACCCTGGCTGATGGAGGTTATTGCATGGGGAGAAAGCAGTAAGATGGAGAAACTCACCTCCATGTATGTGAGTGCTTCCTGTTTGAACTCATCAGTCTTGCTAACTACGTATTTATACTGTTATACCCTATGCTATTGAAGCATGTACTCTTTAATCTCAGCATCATGGGTCAAAACCATGATTACCCTTACCTTAGTTATGCCTGATCTAAATAGAGATCCAAACAGTTTAATAGGAAGCTGGATTGTGGAGATAAATAAAGCCCCAGGATTTATAAAGGCAGCTAGTTTAGGAGGTTAAACAAGCAGTTGTGAATGGAGTGAGAGAGTAAATACTTCCAGAATCTAGGGGAGTTTGGTCCATACCAGGTAAGACTAGGAAACACTGAGGAGGGAAAGGAGCATGAAGTAGTATGTGGAAGAGATAATGTACAGATGTAGCCAGAAACCAAGGCAAAGACTCTGGAAACCAAACCCTCTTCTTATTCAGTTGCAGCTATGGGTAGGTCACAGTCCAGGTCACAGTGATCATTCCCTATGACAAACTCCTAGAGGAGTTACTTTTTTTTCACCATTTATTTTTTGTTTGCTTATTTATTTTATTTATTAATTTTTTAAATTTAAATTTGATTATTTTTTAAAATTCAAAGATATTTTATTTTCCTAATTACATTGAATAATTTTCAACATATGTTTTTGGAAATCATAAGATCCAAAATGTCTCCCTCTCTCTTTTCCTTCCCCATACTTAGAGATGGTAAGCAATTTGATCTGGGCTATACATCTATTATCATGCAATATACACTTCCATATTGATCATTGTTGTAAAATATGAAACCAAAACACCCAAATAAAATCATAAATACATTGATATGAAAGATAGTATGCTTCGATCCACATCCATCTGATTCCAACAATTCTTTTTCTGAAGATTCATCATTCATTTAATGTATAGCAAACACAACCTCTATTATTTATATCTTTATTTATATACTCTTTCTCCCCAAATAATATAGCAGGTATCTTTAAATTGAGGACCATGTCATATAAGAATGTAAGAAGCCTGGGGCATGTGTACATGACTGTTTACTCTTCCTTTTCCCCTCGAGAAAATTCTGTGATTTGGAGGTTCAATTTTTGCCACTATTCTTTTTTAATCTTATATTATTGATCTTTGGGAGTTTTATTTTTCAATTCAATTTCCTTCAGGGAAAAGGCTAAAGAAGTGATTCCCAAAGTGGGTGCCACCGCCCCCTGGTGGGTGCTGCAGCAATCTAGGAGGGTGGTGATGGCCATAGGTGCATTTATTTTTCCTATTAATTGCTATTAAAATTAAAAAAATTAATTTCCAGGGGCACTAAGTAATATTTTTTTTCTGGAAAGGGGGCAGTAAGCCAAAAAAGTTTGGGAACCACTGGGCTAAAAGGAAGGCATTCCTCAAGAACACCTCTGAGCCATGTTCTCTGCATGCCTATGACTCCCTGTTTACTATTTATTAATTTGTTCAGTACTCTGAAAAGAAAAGGAATAAACCTTTATATAAACTTTTATATAGCACCTACCATGTGCCAGGCACTGGGCTAAGTACTTTATAAATATGATTTCATTTGATCTTACAAGAAACCAAGGAGAAAGGTTACTATTATTAATATCCCCATTTTACAGTTGAGGAAATTGAGGCAAACAGAAGTTAAGTTATTTGCCCAGGATCAGACAGCTACAAAGTGTTTGAGGATGGATTTAAACTCAAGCCTTCCTGCCTCCAGTCCCAGCACTCTATCTACTGAGCCACCTAGTTGGAGCTTGATAAATATTGGCTGTTAAGAAAGATGATGTCAGTCAGTGAGTAGGAGCAGGAAAACCAGCTTTTGGTCTCCCCTCCTGTCCAGTTTATCCTTTAGCAGGTTAGTTCTAAGAATATCACTTCCCCTAAATCAAACCTTACCCAAGGATGTCTCAGAGCAACCACAGTACCATAACAATACATCAGAATATGAATCTGTGAATCAGGGTATTAACTGTGCTGTTGGGTTGGTGATGTTCTTCCTCCTGTTATTCTCAACTGGTTTCTCTGAAATCATCTTGGTCTTGAATTTCCTTTTAAATGTAAGGTAAAGCTGCTCAAGAAATTCAATTATTTTTCAGATCTTTCATGATAAAGCTCTTTGTTTCCCTTGTTGTTTTTTATCCCCACAAACTATAGTTATTGACATTTTCAGAAGTCCTGTGAGCTCTGGGAAAAGAGCCTAGGAAATACTTTCACTGTTCCTTGCTATTTCACAGAATTATAGAATTGGAAGAAACTACCAAATACCTTTTAGTTTAGTTTTCTGCTGCTTTTCCTGTCCGATATTCTTTAAATCTTCAAACCTAATCTAAATCCTTTTTAAGGTAAGTTATGTCTATTTGCTCCTATTTCATCCTAATTTTATTGTTCTTCAAGCATTTAGCACAGTACCTGGCACATAATAGTGTGTAATAAATGTTTGTTAACTGAACTTCAGCTCCCTGTGACCATAAGGTCCTTTGAAATGCTGAAATTTTTATTTTAGAGTAGCAAGAGTAACCTTGGGAAATTAGTGAATTCCTTATCAATAGGGATATTTGGGGGAACTATATAGCACAGTGGGGATGTTCAGGAGAACCACTTTCTTTTCTTTTCTTTTTTTCTTTTTCTTTTTCTTTTTTTTTTTACCCTTAACTTCTGTGTATTGGCTCCTAGGTGGAAGAGTGGTAAGGGTGGGCAATGGGGGTCAAGTGACTTGCCCAGGGTCACACAGCTGGGAAGTGTCTGAGGCCGGACTTGAACCTAGGACCTCCCGTCTCTAGGCCTGGCTCTCAATCCACTGAGCTACCCAGCCGCCCCTAGGAGAACCACTTCCAAATGTCCAGTGTGAGCATTTATATCTTGGAAATAATCAAATACTGCAAATTAAGTTTTGATTTATTGTTTTATGGATGGACTCAAGATTTAAGGAAGGGATGAAGGAAATGAGGATAACATTGATTAAATGTTAGATTATGTCATGGATGCAATTTTTTTCAGAAAGACAGTTGTTAAACATTTACCAACACATCCCTGGTGATAGAGCAAAAATAGCTTCTGTTTGGAATCTGAAGCCTGACCCCTAGCTTTAGCAAAACTACCTCATAGCTAATAGAAGAACAGAGCTGGACTTGATACTGCTCATTCATTTTTCCTCCTGGATCATCTTTCTTTTCAAGATTTTTTATGGTGGTGGTGGTTGTTTTTATAAAGCTGGTTTCTCCTGGTTTGACTCCTACCTGTCTAACCAGAGCTGACTCTCCTTTTGCTAGTCTATCATCCACATCACATTTCCTCCTTGTGGATTTTTCTCAAGATTCTTTCCTAGGTCCTCTCCTCCTCTCCTTCTGAACCAACTCTTGGTGACAATATACCTAGCAAGTCATTTGAAGACCTCTAGTAAGAAACATGAGCAGCTAAGTGGTGCAGTGAATGGAATGTTGGACCTGGAGTTGGGAACACTCATTTTCCTGAGATAAAATTTCAGATACTTACTTTCCATATGATTCTGGAAAAGTCACTTAACCCTATTTGCCTTGGTTTCCTCATCTATAAAATGAATTGCAGAAGGAAATGGCAAATCATTCCAGTATATTTTGAGCGATTTTGATTTTTAGTAAAGCCTTTCTCCTCTCCTCCCAATCATTCAAATCATCCATGAAAATCAAATGTGAGAGTACTATGTATTAAGGCATAGTATCTAGGACCAGATGGCCAGTTGAAAAGGTATTCTGGGCTTGGAGATTCAACTTCCTGAGTTCAAATCTGGCCACAGACATATACTAGCTATGTGAGACCCTAGAAAAGTCAACTCTTGTCTTAACCCTTAAACCGTAACCCTGTTGGCCTCAGTTTCCCCATCTGTAAATGAGTCGTAGAAGGAAAAGACAAACCACTCCAGTATCTTTGCCAAGAAAATCTCAAATGGGATCATGAAGAGTCAGATTGATAAATGGCTGAACAAATCCAGGATTAGACTTTGTATGTAGTACTGAGTTAGGTCTCAGGTATAGAATTTTAGGAAATAATATGAATAAGCAGGTTATTGTCATTGGAAGAGTACCCAATATAGAGAAGAGCATATTGTATGTTTCTGGGAAAGTCACTTAGCCTTTCTGATCTTCGTTTTCTTTATCTGTCAAATTGGGATTTTATATATAAAATGCTTTGAAAACTTTAAAATGCTATTAAAAAACTAAGCTATTATTAGTTAAATTGGCTATCTTCTTTTTATGCATATACTTTTTTCCTTTTTTTTTTTTTAGCCCAATTCTAACTTGCTTTCCAGTATGATGTATATGGCAAGTGAAAGATGAAATGACTGAGGAAACAAAGATTCAATCTTATGAGCATATCCATTTGTTAAACAACGCATGACAGTTGCCTAACAAATTGGGACCAGACACTGCATATAGAAAAAGACAGACTTTTATGCCTTAAAAACAATCAAATAAGACCAATTAATATGAATATAATATATAGTTACATAATATATTATATAATGCAACATTATAATGGTAATATGATTTCTAATTGGAGGAAAGATTAGGGACTCCCCAACCCAACTTTTGGGTTTATTGTCATCAACATAATCATAATTTGTGTTATATCAATACAGACAGCTTTCTCTGTTGCTATTTTAGTTCCTTTATACACTTCATGGAGGTGGAGTTTTTGTCTTAGCTATACTCCATTACTTTGCCCATTTTGTGTGTGTGTGTGTGTGTGTGTGTGTGTGTGTGTGTGTGTGTGTGTGTGTGTGTGAAATAAAGAGCTGTATTATGCCTTATCTACATCATATACCAAGTATCTTTCTATTTCCCCTTTTTGGAAGACCCTAGCCAAACCTTAGCTTTAAATGATTCTCTCTGGGGTGCCGAGCTTGGATATAAAGAGTTATTGAAAGAAAGAGTCTAACTTCTCTATCTAGAGACCAGCATTCCCCAGAGCTAAATCCAGTCCATACACATTGGTTTAGAATTAGGGATCTTGTTAGGGAGAGATGATGAGTTACTTTGCCTCAGTGGGCCCAGCAGATGGGACTGTTTTTTGAATTCTATGATACTGAAAGGTCCAAGTTCTCTTTGAATATTCCAATAGAAATAAAAGTAGTTTGATTTAAAGTGTTTACTAAATTCCTAATGTTATATACCACAGGATTAAAAAAAAATAAATATTCAATCTGACAAACATTTTATTTAATGTTTGTAATACTTAGGGCAAAGCTAAGTAGGTCGCTACTTACAAGGACTTTCCAGTGTTGTTATGGAGACATGTCTTATCCAGAATTATTGAGTCTTAAAGTAGAAAAGGACCTTGGAGGCCATCTAGTCCAAACTAAATAGAAATTCCTTTTATAACATATCTGTCAACGTGTCATTTAGATTTTTAAAAACATAGGGTTATTTTTAATTGGTGAAAATCTACTGTCTCACCTTCTCCCTCACTGAAATGGAAAGAAAAATAAAATCCTTGTAACAAATATGCACAGTTAAACAAAATAGATTTTTGCAATGACTATGCCCCCAAACCCCTACGTATATCTCCATTGCACTGTGAGGCCCATCGCCCATCTGTCAGGAGGTAGGGAGCATGTTTCATTCCTCTGGAATCATGCTTGTTCGTGTTGTGACTAGAAAAGAATACTCTAGGATTATCACTTCCTTAGACTTGGCCACCATGATTCTCTTCATGCATCCCAAGTTGCCTGCATTGTAGCCTTCTCTCTTTCCCTTCTTTCTCCTCCTCTTCCTTCTCTATTTTCTCTTCCTCCTTCTTTTCTTTCTCTTCCCACTTAAACTCAGCCTCCTGCCCCTCAGACCCTGGGTCCTGATTAGTGAACTTTCATTTTATTTTGTTCAGTTCCAGGCTCAACACCTCTCCATGGGCTTTCCTGCCCTCTCCCTCCATTTTTCATTTCCATCAACTCTAGCTCTCCTTTATGTATTGTTTTCTTCTATTGGAACATGAGCTCATGGAAAGGCAGAAACTGTCTTGCTTGCCATATCCCTGTCCCTAAGGCACAATATGCACTGAGCACTTAAATTTTTTTTAAACACATAGTTAGCTTTTAACAAATGACTTATCATTCCTTCATTCAACATGAAATAATATAAGGGAGCATATAATAAAACAATAAATTGAATATTTTCAATTTCAATTTTCAATTCCTCAAGAATGAGGAAAAGGAAGGGGTGTTTGAGGGATAGCTTGAAGCCATGGATTGCTGGAGATGAGGGTAAATGGTTCAGAAATCATCACGGGAGAAGTATAAAAAACAAACTCAACTAGTCTGACTTCTATTTTTCAGATGAACAAATTAATGCCTAGAGATGGAGTTATTTGTCTAAGGTCACATTGATATTAAGGCACAGAGTTGGGATGGGAACCCAGACAGCCCCACTCCCACTGTGCCCTTTCCACAAATGTATGCTGCCTGCTTTGCAGGAAGAGTAATGGACTGAGCATTGGTTCTGGAGTCGAGAAGACCTCAACTCAAATTCAGCCTCAGATATTTACTTGTTGTATGGCCCTGGGCAAACCACTTCACTTCTGTCTGCCTCAGTTCCTTCAAGTATAAAATGGGAATCATAATAGCATCTACTTCCATGGGTTGTTATAAGGATTAAATGAGTTGACACATGTTCATATACAGTGCCTGGCACCGTTTAAGTACTTAATAAATGCTTATTTCCTTCCCCTTGATTTAATATATTGCATCAAGTCATAATGACCCCTTTTCTCATCTCTAATCCTAACTGATGATCATTCTACAGGGTTTCCCTCCTACTTGAATGCAGAAAGAAGGACCCAATCTGTGTAGGTGATAAAGGCTTCCACTGTAATTCAGTGACTGAGAAGCAGGAGGACACACATCTCATTGGTGAACACAATGGCACATATCACAAGACAAAGATTGTTGGGACAGGCTTTCTTATTAGCAGGAATTTCATCTCAGAAACTAGAGTTTTGTAGAAAAGCAGGGAGAAGCATTATTTTATGTAGCATGCCTTGTCCTATTTTATAAAAATATTTTATTATAACAACAATTCAGAAGGTATAAAATTGTGTAAATAACATTGAGTCAGTGGGCAGCAAATATGGAGGAACACAATGAGGATACTTAGAGAGTAGGCAGGGGCCACAAGTTAGTGATGAAAATCTTGAGCTCCAGTCCTGGGTCTGTCTCGAAGGAGCTGTGTGACGGTGGGGAAGCTCTTTGCCTTCTTGACCTCCCTTCCTTCCCTCATCTCTTGATAAGGGGAACCTCTTGAATCATATGAATTCATTGTGCAATATGGCGGCCCAGAAACCAAATGCAATATTGGGCAACAGTAAGAGAATGGCAAGCTTCTGGGAATATGAAGGAGATCATCCTCTTACTCTTCTCAAGTCATACCTCATCTGGAACATTGTGCTCATTTCTGGATCATTTTAGGAAAAGGACTTCGATAAGCTGAAGAGTGACCAGCAGAGGGCAATCAGGATTGTAGCCTTCACATTCATGCCATAGGAAGGTAGGTTAAGGGAATGGGAAATGTTTAGCCAGCAGAAGAGATGCTCAAGGAGGACATGGCAGCTGTCTTCAAGTTTCTGAAGGAATGTCACAAAACTAGGGATTAGATTTGTACTATTTTGAACCCAGAAGACAGAATCCATGTAACATGTAAAGATTGGAAAGGGGGCAAATTTAGGCTTAATGTCTAGTGGAAGAGGAAGAAGAAGGAGGAGACAAGGATTTATATAGCATTTACTTTGTTCCAGGCAATGTGTTAGATGCTTTTTTTTAATAAATGTTATCTCCTTTAACCTCAACCCTGTGAATTAGGTATTGCATTATCATCCCCATTTTATAGCTGATGAAAGTGAAACAAACAGAAGTTAAGTGACTCATCCAAGGTCACACAGTAAAATAAATAGAAGTGTCAGAGGCAAGATTTCAATTAGGTTTCCTGGACTCAAGGCCCAGTGCTCTATCCACTATACCACCAATGCAGCCACCCCTTCCTAAAAATTAGAGCTCACCAAAAGTTGAATGGGCTGCCTTGGGAGCCCTGGTTCCTTCAGACTTTGAGTTCTTTAAGCAAAGTTTGGATGATAAAGATTCTGTGATTCAAATGATCCATGAAGTCTCTTTTTAGCTCTAAGATTCTCTTAGTCAAGTATGTACAATACTCTTTAAAAATCAATTATTCAACTGTACTTGAAATCCATTTTATTTGATGCCTTTTATTTGAGATTGAAGACAATGTGAGTGTAAAATCTTGGGGGATTCTTTATCTCCTCAGGGAGAATGGATTAAATGCCAAATACAACCCTTTTATCTGTAATTTCTTTTGAAGCTTTATGACTCAAGCACACTTGTTTGATTGTTCATCGTTGAGGATTGTTCATTTTGAAGAGTGGCATCCAGAAAATAATATTTCACTGAACAAAAAACAGTCTCATTCCTTTTGAGACAAATTGGCACAAATTGTCTCTGCAGTGAAAGTATCAGTTCTGACAAGGAAGATAATTAACACAAAGCTAATTTTCCTATTAGATGTAAATTAAATTCTTGTTTGAGAAATGTTTCCCTCTTCCCTTTCAGTGAGGTATTGCCTAAAGGAAAAAGCAAATTTCCAGGGTCTAAAACTTTAAGAAATTTATTTATGTGCTTACAAGAATAGCACAGACAGGGGTAGCATAACCTTCCTCACTTAAGGCAATATAACCTCAGGCTTGGTGATTTCCCCTTGGTGAAGGAAGATATTCTATTTGCATCAATTCAGCTGTGGATTTACCAAAAGAAAATTGACTATTAGGTATGTTAGTGTACAATTGCAACTGTCTTATAGATTAAACTTTTTTTAGAGCTACAGAACCAAAGACTACTACTTTTCATGGGCTCCACTGTGATTTAAATACCATCTTAAGGCTGTTTGCCCGCACCTACTATGACAAAATTAATTTTTTCACTCAGTATAAACTCAACTTCATTAGGGGAAAATTTTAGTAATATATTAAATTGATCAATCAACATATATTTATGCCAGGAATTATACTAAGTGCTGGGAGTACAAAGGCAAAAGGCAAAAGTCCTTGACCTTAAGGGCCTTATAATTTTTTTTTGGTGGGATGTGCATGTGGTGGGAAAGGAAAGAACATGTACATATATAGTAATATACAATATACAATAATATAGGTTATTTTAGGGGCAAGATCATAGTAGCTGGGAAGAGAAGGAAAGATTAGGAAAGATCTCATGTAGAGTCAGATGAGGAGGGAGGAGTACATTCCAGGCATGGGGAAACAGTAATTAGCTAAGAAAATGTTGTAAGCGTTATTTAGAGGGACAAATGGCTTTTAGCCACTGGAAATTGAATAATATTAGGTCTATGATATCCTTCATTGTCCAGGATCTATCTATACCCGTAGGTATAGCTAACCATCAATTGTGTATAAAAATAAATGTGATCCTTTGAAATACCAAGTTGTTAAGCAGTTCAACCTGAAGTCCTGACTCATGTGGACTTAACTAGGGCAGAGGGCTATCATTCTAGGTCTCCAATAATAAATAGGGCAGCTCCAAAATTCAGAGAGAGATTTTCTCCAATTCAAAAAACAAGGCAGATTTGCTTTCAGAGACTTCTTACAAGTATTATATCAGAAAGGAAAGACATGCTCTAGAGAGAACCTCAGAAGGGGAGACTTGATTCAGAAGGAAAACCCACTGATGAGTTCCAGTGGCAATGTGGCTATAACAGTGATGGGCAAACTACAGCCTGGGGTGGGGGGGCAGATGCGGCTCCCTGAAATGTTCTATTGTCCCTGTGAAATTATTCCCAATCTGACGAATACAATGAGTAGGATACAATACAATGAAACTTCGAAGGAGTAGCCTTAGAAGCAGACTGACAGATAAGCATTTCCTTTCCTTTGGTCCCCTCTTTAAAAAGTTTGCCCATCGCTGGGCTATAGAAAAGAGACTTTCCCATCAAGTTGTTATAAAATGAGGAAAACAACTATTCTGATGGCTAAGGAAGAAGCAGTTTGTGGACATTTAAGACTTTGTGGGTCTTATCAGAATAGTAAATAAATAAGTAATATTTAGATAATCTGAACCTTTGACTGTTTAAGGAAAAAGTCACAAAAGCCAAAAAACAAGATAATAAAATAATCATAAATGGGAAAAGACAACAGTTCTTTTTTGTTCTTAATTTTCTTTTCTTTTATCTTATGTATTTCTATTGTTCAGTTTCTCTATTCTCAATCACCTCTATTAAAATGTTCTGTGTTAACATACCTCTTTAATGGTATGGATTCCCCCAAACAATGCCATTGGCAGGTAAGCTCTCTCATATGAACCAAGCTGGGAAGACTTTGAGGATGACCCCAGCAAGGGCTTGTGTGTCTATTGTCTACCTTGCTGTGTTGGAGAGGCTTCTGATCCAATTAGCCACGAGCTGATACGTTTTATAGCCAGAGCAATTCTCCAGGGCCATCTACTAAGTTGTAGAAGGGGTGAAGTCTACATTATCCAGTAATTCAGAAGACTCAACCAAACCAACCAAACCACAGATCTTTGAAGCATTGGGTATTTTTGATATAGAGAATTAGCAATAACATATACATATATATTGTTGTTCAGTCATTTTCCAGTTATGTCCAACTCTGCATGACCCCACTTTGAGGTTTCTTTAGGAGAGATACTGCAGGGGTCTGCCATTTCCTCCTCTAACTCACTTTACAGATGAGGAAACTGAGGCAAATAAGGTTAAGTGATTTGCCTAGAGTCGCACAGCTAGTAAGTGCCTGAGGTCAGCACTGAATTCAAGAAGAGGAGCCTGCCAACTAGCTGCTCCTATCATCTATCTTATCTATCTGTATATCTTGGATATGATCTGATGTCATTGCTAGGATATTTTCTGGTGAACTCTTAAGTTGTCCAAAGTCTAAACCATTGTTAGCTCTACTATCCTAAAAGGGCCTAGGGTAAAGATGAGCAAGGTATGGTTAGATGTCAGTTTTTCTTTTCTTTTTTTTTATTTGAAAAATTTTATTTAATTAATTTAGAATATTTTCCCATAGTTACATGATTCATGTTCTTTCTCTCCCCTCCTCCCACCCCCCCTCCCATAGTCAACAAGCAATTCCACTGGGTTTTAAATGTGTCATTGATCAAGACCTATTTCCATATTATTAATATTTGCATTAGGGTGATCACTTAGAGTCTATATCCCCAATCATATCCCCATCAGATGTCAGTTTTTCTGAAAAAAAGATCAGTGGGTTTTAGAAATTGGAGTTCCATATGAGGCAGCTATGCAATATGGCAGCTAAAAAAAATTATATGATGTTGGACTGACTATATGAAGACAGACAGTTCTATGAATGTCATCTCTGTATTGTCTCCTGGTCAAACCAGACCTGAAATGCTGCCTTCATTTCTGAGCTCCACACTTCGGAAAGAGTATTGATAAGCTGGAGAGCATTTAGAGGAGGCTCATTTAAGTGGTAAAGGGCCTCAAGCCCATTCCACACGAGGATTAGTTGGAGGAACTAGGATTGGTTAGACTGGACAAGAGAACTCTTTAGGTTGGGCATGGTAGCTGCCTTGTTGAATTCGAAGGCTGTCACATGGAAAATGAGGCAAACTGTTTGTAGAGGGTGAAACTAGAAGCAATAAGTAGAAGTTCCAAAGAGCCAAATTTAAACTTGATGCTAGGAAAAGCTTCCTAATAATTAGTTCTATCCAAAAGTGGGATGGGATGCTTCAGGAGGTTCTTACTCACTGGACGTTTTTTAGAAAAGGCTTGATAACTACCCAGTAGGTATGTCGAATTGGGGATTCTTTTGGAGACTACCTTAAGAGACAGTGAGTTCACACTTGAGGAGAGTCATAAAAAAGACTAAATGATGACTTGGGTATTGTTTAGAGGAGAATCTTTTTCAGTACTGGATTAAGTTAGAATCTGACCACTGAGATTCCTTCCCATTTAAAAATTCTGCTATTCTATTAGTGTTGGGCTTTAAGACTCCATTTAAAATCATGCTTCTGATACTTGCTATCTGAGATAAGTTGCTGAACCCTTATATGCCTTGGACAATTCTGTGGGAATTATATATCAAATCAGAGTAGTTATGGTGTTATCTTGTTGGATGATTTCTCCTGATTAGGATTTCCCTATAATGAAGAAGTCACAAATTCTGTGTATATGTTTTAAAGAAAGCTCTAGTCCAGCTTAAAGGAAAAAAAAATAATTCAATTAAAACACCCCAACGACTTGGAACTGAAGTGCCAACAGGTTCCTGGTTACCTCCTTTCTGAATCAATGAAAGTGGTCAAAGAATTGAAAACATTTCTAAGATCTGAACTTGGGTTGAACTTGGCATATTTTTTAACAGGGCCCAAGGGTTTATAGCAGACTGTTGACCATTCATGATTAAGACAGGAATTTCAATTATTCTTTGTATTTTTAATATATCCTTTAATAACAGCCATTTCCCTCTTCCACTTCTTTTCCTCTAATGAGTTCCCTGAATGTTTCTGTGAGATAGAGGAGGAAAATGACACTGCTTGTTCCTATAGTTAATTAAATGTGACTGGTACCAGTGCTCAGAACAGTGTTCCAACCAGTTGGCTGGTCTTCTGAAGTCTTCCCTTACAGATACATTTCAGATGCATTGGTTTAAATGCAGTGTTCTGTTAGAGGAAATGACAACTTATAATTTCCCTGTCCTTCTCCTATTGAAATTCATAAAATTATCTGAGTTGCTGTCAGAACCCACACTTCTTTCTCTCCAAAAGAGGTTCTCTTCTTTCCTTTTACCTGGTTTTAAATGAAATTCTTTCCTAATGTACTTTTTTAAAAATCATTTTATAAATTTTGAATTCCCTCCTTTTAGCTCCTTCCTGACCCATTGAGAACTCAAGCAATATGATACCCATTATACAACATGTGAAATCATACTAAATATTTTGATATAAGCAATGTTGCCGAAAAAGAAAAAAGGGCAAGAAAAAGTTTTAAAAAGTATGCTTCAGAGTTTAGTTCTCTCTCTGGAGGGAGGAAAGCATTTTTCATCACAAATTCTTGTCCTCAGAGTAACTAAGTCTTTCATAGTTGATCATTACTATACCGTGTACAATGTTACCATCTTGTTGTTGCCATGTACAATGATCTCCTGGTTCTGCTCACTTCACTTTGTATCAGTTCATATAAGTCTTCTTAGGTTTTTCTGAATGAATTAATAATTTATTATTCTTTCACAATAATTATCATGTCATATACCATAACTTGCTTAGCCATTCCCAACTGATAGCCATCTCCTCAGTTTTCAGTTCTTTGCCACTACAAACAACTGCTCTAAATATTTTT
This sequence comes from Gracilinanus agilis, assembly GCF_016433145.1. Taxonomy (NCBI): domain Eukaryota; kingdom Metazoa; phylum Chordata; class Mammalia; order Didelphimorphia; family Didelphidae; genus Gracilinanus; species Gracilinanus agilis. The sequence goes on from NC_058133.1 coordinate 448,336,549, forward strand.
ATACATATAAGACCCTTTCCCTTTCTGATGCATTGTTAAGTGCCCTTTCCAAATGTACCATTTATCATGTGCCTTCCTTTTTGGGTGGCTTTATCAGTGAAGTGTTTTATCAATGATTAGGACATAGAATTTAAGATAGAAAGTGACCTAGGAACCATTTAGTCTAGCTCCATCATTTGAGAGATGAAGAAAAATTGAGCTCTTAGAGAATTTTTGTGACTTGTCTGTTGTTACTATTGTCAGATATTAAGAGACAAAGTGATACTTGAACACAGTTCTTCCTATTTCAAAGCTAATGCTTTTCCTCTGTGTCATACTAGAAACTAATTTTTTATCTTTATGTCTTTTGGATTTAAACCATTACTTGGCACATAGTGGGTGCTTCATAAATGTTAGACTTTCTCTTTACAGTTAAGGAATTGGCTCTGGTCTTTGAGCCAGGTACCTGAATCCAAGGTCTGCCTTTGATACAGACTGGCTATGTGACCCTGGGCAAAATACCTAACCTCCCTTTGCTTTAAAAGGCAGCCCTATGATACTTTACATTGCAGAGAAGACATTGACCTGTGTTTGTAGAGGAAATGCCATCATTTTGAGATTCTCTACAAAAAAGACTCTCCAATCTGAATGTAGATTGAAGCACATCATTCTTTACTTTATTTCATTCATGAATTTTTCTCTAATGTAAGCAATATGTCTTCTTTCACAACATGATGAACATGGGAATATGTATTGTATGATATTACAAACTATATCATATTACCTGTCATCTTGGGGAAGGAGAAGGGGGTGGAAAGGAGGAAAGAGAACATGGATTACAAAATGTCAGAAAATGATTGTTAAAAATTATATCAATATGTAATCTGGAAAAAATATTAAAAAAATTGGAATTTCCTAATACCAGTGAAATCATAAATCTAGTCTCCATGAAATAGGAGCTGCATCATAGACAAAAAATATTTTAAAGAATAATCAAATATATATAGTACATGTATCTAGGGAAGGCAGGGCAGCACAGTTGAGTTTAATAAAATGACCGAGATATTGATATTTATTTTTTCCAACCTTCTCATTTGTTATTATTTATTTATTTAAAAGATTTTTTTTTATTCATTAAGAATATTTTTCCATAGTGACATGATTCATGTTCTTTCCCTCCCTTCCTCCTCCACCCCTCCCACTGCATTTTGCATGTGTCATTGATCAAGATCTATTTCCACATTATTGATATTTGCACTAGGGTGATCATTTAGAATCTACATCCCCAGTCATATCCCCATCAACCCATATGATCAAGCAGTTGTTTTTCTTCTGTGTTTCTACTCCCACAGTTCTTTCTCTGGATGTGGATAGCATTCTTTCTCATAGGTCCCTCAGAGTTGTCCTGGATCATTGCATTACTGCTACTAGAGAAGTCCATTACATTCGATTGTGCCAGAGTATATCTGTCTCTGTGTATAAGGTTCTCCTGGTTCTGCTCCTTTCACTCTGCATCAATTCCTGGAGGTCATTCCAGGTCACATGGAATTCTTCTACTTTATTATTCCTTTGAGCACAATAGCATTCCATCACCAACAGATACCACAATTTGTTCAATAATTCTGCATTCGAAGGGCATCCCCTCATTTTCCAATTTTTTGCCACCACAAAGAGTGTAGCTATAAATATTTTTGTACAAGTCTTTTTCCTTATTATCTCTTTGGGGTATAACCCAGCAGTGGTAGAGACATTGATTTTTAAAATGATCTAATATCTATACATATACACAAAGGAGGTATGACAAGATAAAAGGCTTAGAAATATAGTCATAGTATGTATAGAATAATTTTTGTAGTAGCAAAGTAAGTGCCATTGATCGGGTTGTGAGAAAACCAGTTGTGGTATATGAATGTAATGTAATATTCCTGAAATATTGGGCAACTAGGTAATTCAGTCAATTTTTCTCTTTGATTTTTGTCTTTCAGCTGAGGAGGTGGGGGAAGAGGAGGGTTTCATGCTTGACTTTAAGAGATATTAGAGGATTTGACACAGCTACTGTGGTGAATGAGGTAGCAAATTACTTAGGGTGTTCTAAAATGATTGCCTTGTTTTAATGAGGGATTGGTTTGTGGTGGATCCAGTCAGATTATTTGGGATCCAGAATATTTTCTCTAGCTTCATTCAACATCATGTGAGTAGGAGTAAAGGCAGAGGATAGTGAGAATAACCAAGCTAAGACTGGGCAGAAGGAGATCTTTAATAAGACAAAGGCAAAGTGGCTTAAAAAAAAGGACTGTAGGATTGAACTGGTTCATTAAGAAGTCAATATGGGGGGAGGGGCAGCTGGGTAGCTCAGTGGAATGAGAGCCAGGCCTAGAGATGGGAGGTCCTGGGTTCAAATTTGGCCCCAGACACTTCTCAGCTGTGTGAACCTTGGCAAGTCACTTAACCCCCAATGCCTAGCCCTTACCACTCTTCTGCCTTGGAGCCAATACATAGTATTGTTTCTAAGACAGAAGGTAAGGGTTTTTAAAAATTAAAAAAAAAGTAGTCAAGACAGGGAAGGAAAGTGAAGATAGGTACTACAGGGGCAGTCTTGGAAAGGACTGAGGATGGAGGGATTATGGAAGCTATGTTGAAGACAAAGAAAATGGTTTGGGGTTGCATGGCAGGGAAAGAGTTGGTGGACCTGACAACAGGTTGTGATTAGAGGAAAGAATTTCAGAATTCATGAATATGAAAGTAAAGCATTTGTTGGTGAGAGCCAGATCAAGGTATGAGCATCTTTGAATGTAGCTGAGGTGGAGTGGAAGTGTAGGTCGTAGGAAATTAGTAAATTGAGGAATTAAAAGGAAGAAAAGGAAGAAGAGGGGGAAAAACCACATTTATTAAGAACTTACAAAGTGTCAGATACTGTGCTAAATTTGTTTTACTTGAGGGGAGTAAAACTATTCTTCCAAACCATACCTTTCTATTCTCAAAGAGAGACCTTGGAGGAGAGGCCATCCTTTGTGCCATATATCCCTGCCTACTTCACATCAGAAGCTGGAGTTTTCCATGAAAGCCCCCTTGTTCTAAGCCACATCTGGTGCTGGTTACAGCAATGATTCATTTTAATATAGGGATAGTGGTCATCTTTCTCTGCTATTTTAGGAGTTTATAAAAATTATTAATAATAGGCATATATTTTTAAATGTAAACATAGTAAAAACCATAAAGACCTCTCACAACTATAGTGCAGAACCCCCAAGTTAAGGAAATTCTATTTTGGCTTGAGGTATAGCCTCTGTCCAAGTTAAATGTTATGGATTTTCAGTTAATCATTGGGTTCCTCCATTGTCCTCTTTCACACTCAACTAATATACAGACATGCATCTCAAAGTGAATATGGTGATCATAGTTTTCTTTATATCAAACCTCATCAAGAAATAGAAACCACTTAAAGAAAAAAGGAAGGCAGCTAATGGGTCAGTGGACAGAGGCTTGAAGACCTGAGCTCAAATCTAGCTTTAGGTACTTCCTAACTATGTGACCCTGGGCAAATCAATTGCCTGACAAAAAAGATTCATTAGATCCATTGAGGAAAGAAATGACAAACCACTCCAGGATCTTTGCTAAGAAAATTTCATGGACAGATACAATCTATAAAGTCACAAAGAGTTGAAACAACTGAATAACAACAAAAGAAAGAAAATTCACATATAAAATTCTTCCCAGAACAGGCATTATCCTTCTGTTAACCCTTAAAGAGTGACTTCCTACAGCTGCTCCTTAACAGAGTTCAGATATAATAGAGCAGCGACCTGATGATAGTACAATCTGAAATGCTTAGTCTCTAAACTAGCACTTAAAACTCCTTTTCTCTGATCACCATAGGGTTATTGTTGCTGCTGCCTACATCTCTCTTGGCTCCCCCATTTTCTCTCTCACTCTCCCACAGCTTTCTTCAAAAGTCCTGTTTTGGAAGAACTCCATGTCCTCCTTCTCCCCTCTTCCCAATACTCTTAGAGCTCTAATTTTCAATCTGTTCTAAGTGTGGAAGAGAACACTCTCTTTAGGACTACAATTCTGAGAATTCATAGCCTCAGGATACTTCTGTCCTTCATTTACAGAGTGATCAGCATCTTTCAAAGCCCATCTATATTACTCTGTATCCCTGAGGCCCTTGGATATCAGTTGGGTTACACTGGCTTTCTCTTTAATCTTTTTGCCCAGCTTCCAGGTTCTAGTCCTTGGGCATTATTTGAGAAGCCAGGGACGTAAAACAAGTTCACAGAAAAGAAAAGGTTCTCTGTATTGGTAAGGCAGAGATGTCCCTAGATAGGCACAATCTAGCCTTCTTGGGTCTGTGGGTCCCTTACTCCAAGCTGACTCCCTCCTCAGGGTTCCCTGCCCCCTTACCAATGAGATGATCTGGATAGAGGGCAGAGAGGAAGGAGTGCCTCCCAGGTGACCTGAGATATTCTATGAATCTGTCCTTGAAGAGCAACCCACTGTCCATTGTCCACACTAAGGGGACTAGGAGTCAGGTCTCCTCTCCTCCACAAGCCCAGGGCTTTGCTTTAGGAGTATTGACAGACAAACTGCTCCCTGAGCTGGAACCTGGATGCTTTCTCCTCATCTGGGCCTGAACATAGCTCTGTCCTTATATATCCCTACCACTTGCCTCTTTCTGAGCAAGAGTTTTTAATCAGAGATCTAAGGAAGTCTGTGATTGGGGGTTAAAAAATTATATCTTTATTTTCACCAACCACTAACTAAAATTTAGCATTTCCTTTAATCACAAGTCTGGGAAACAAGCATTCTTCTGAGAAGGGGTTTCTATGTTAATGGACTACAATGGCACACAAAACGTTTAAGAATTCCCGCTTGGTCTTTTCACTAAAATGATCCCCGGTCCCCACTGCAGTTCTAGCCTCACCCCATGGCCTCCCAGTTTGGTACTGATCACTGAAGTCACAATGACTACCTCCTCAGGCATCCTGCCCCTGACTCTCCTTGATAAACGAAAGATTATTAGGTGTTAAAGAGTGGTGCTAAAGCCTGTTAACCTATGATTAGAGCTTTCTTCCTAAAGTAATCAAAAGAAATTGAAAAAAGCCAAACAGTAGAGAGGAAGTGGGCAGCCATTGGAAGCATTTTATATTGCAGATAATGGGTTACAGATTTAGCTATTCCTGGGGATTTCTAGAACCTACTCCTACACGTGAGGAGGGTGTCCTGCATGCTGAGTACAGTTACATTCTTTAGTCCTGGGAATAATGAAAAACAACTCTCACTCAATTCCAGGGAAAGGCTGCTGGACACAGTAAACAGAAACTTTTAAAATAACATCTTCCTGCTGGGTGAAGGCGGTGAACAACATTGGAAACAGATTATAGGAAATCATAGAGACTTTCAGATTTATTCCTTGAGTAAAAGTACCAATAACCTATCTTTAGAGAGGGATGCATTTACTTATGTTACCTTGAGGGGATTACAATAGCAAGTGGTTAATTGTGGGAACTGAATGAACTCCATCTCTTTTTTTAAAATTTATTTTTATTTTATTGATTAATTATGGAAAAATTTCCATGGTTACATAATTCATATTCTTTCCCTCCTCTTCCCCCTCCCATAGCCAATGTGCAATTCCACTGGGTTTTACATGTGTCATTGATCAAGACCTATTTCCATATTATTAATATTTGCACTAGGGTGATAATTTAGAGCAATGATTCCCAAAGTGGGCACCACCGCCCCCTGGTGGGTGCTGCAGTGATCCAGGGAGGTGGTGATGGCCACAGGTACATTTATCTTTCCTATTAATTGCTATTAAAATTTAAAAAATTAATTTCCAGGGGCGCTAAGTAATATTTTTTCTGGAAAGGGGGCGGTAGGCCAAAGAAGTTTGGGAACCACTGATTTAGAGTCTGCATCTCCAATCATATCCCCATTGATCCATGTGGTCAAGCAGTTATTTTTCTTCTGTGTTTCTACTCCCACAGTTCTTTCTTTGTATGTGAATAGTGCTCTTTCTCATAAGTTCCTCAGAAATGTTTTGGATCATTGCATTGCTGCTAGTAGAGAAGTCCATTACAATTGATTGTACCACAGTGTATCAGTCTCTTTGTATAAGGTTTTCCTGGTTCTGCTCCTTTCACTCTGCATCAATTCCTGGAGGTCGTTCCAGTTCACATGGAATTCCTCCATGAACTCCATCTCTTGACTTCATCTTGTGACTCAATTCTGGAGCTAGCTCAGTTCTTCTATTCAGTTATGGGTTTGGTCCAATTTCTGTCTGGTGAGAAACTTTATTTAGTTATGGGAATTGAGAGAAAACCTTATTGTGTTGTTTGAACCTAGCCCAGAGTTGGTTGGGAAGCCAGACTACCTTTACCTGTTGCTTAGAGACCCTTAATTAAGGACTTAGGTTATGCTGAGCAGAAACTGGGTCATATCCAAAGACTGATGCAAGGAATCTCATAATTGTACATCTCTGGCAACCCATACGTCTTATCTGAAAATAAATGTTATACTAATCAATCTGTTATTGTTTCCATGTTCCTTTGATTGTTGTTGATTGGGAAAGTAGGACATCTCTTTTTCTGAATTCAGACATTTATATTTCTTCATTCCCTCTAATCTTTCATCCAATTGGCAATCATATTACCTAATTTTGCATCCTGGTTAATTGTTTTCTTTTAGTTAATTGGTCTTATTTGATTAATTGATTTAATGTATAAAAGTCCATCTCCCCTTAATATTCAGGTCCAGGCCTAAGCTGATGAAGGGGCTTGGTCCTGATTTGTTGGGCAATTGCCTGGCATTGATGACTAAAGCAATATGCCAAGAAGACTGAACCTTCATTTCCTCAGGCATTTCATCATTCACCTGCCACAACCTGAAGGGCCACTTTATAATAATAGCAATTTACAATAATAATAATAATAATAATAATAAAAGAAAGCATTTATACAGCATCTTAAGATTTGCAAAGTGCTTTAACAAATATCATCTTTTATCCATACAACAATGCTAAGAGGTAAGTGGTATCATTAAATTCATTTTAAAGATAAGGAAATTGAAGCATTCAGAAGTTAAGCGATTTTTCCCAAGGACACATAACTAACTAGTAAGGGTTTGAAGCAGAATCTGAACTCATGTTTCTGACTCCAGGTCCAGCACTCTTACTGCTTTTAAAGAAAAGAAAATACTTTATCTCAGTATTTGAGGGGCTGGACTGGCCTATGAAAGAGGGATTAGATTTACTCTGCTTGAGACCAGAAAACAGGACTAAGAACAATAGTTTCAACTTTCAGAAAGACAAATTTCGATTCAATGTAAGGAAAAAACTTTCCAAGAACTACTGCTTTTCCAAAGTAGAATGGGCTACCCTGGGAAGTTGTGAGTTCCCCTCGTCTGGAAATCTTTGAACAAATAAATGATCATTTATTACATTGTAGGGGAAATTCCTGTTCAGATATGACTGCTGAAGTCCCCTCTAATCTGGAGATTCTATGATTCTGTCTTTTGGTTGCCCAGGTAAGGATAGAGATTCCTCCTTATCCTTTCTTAATAAGAGAAACCCACTAGTTATAATAATAAATTCAATTTTAAAATGAATAGTTGTTTGCTAAGGTTGAAAACAAATGCAAATATTTTGTCCTTGATTAATGCAACACAACACAAATATTTACTTAGTAAGCCTAAGGTGTTGCAAGACACCATCTGAGAGGATGAAAAACTAGCAGGTAACAAGTTATATATGAATGACATAAAAATGCTTTTCTTTTGGTGTTCAGAGGAAAGAAAGGTCATTTTTGGCTGAAATTATGATGGAAGACTTCCTGAAGAAGGTAGTGTTTGAACACTGAAAGAGGGGTAAGATTTTATTAGGCTCAGATTTTTGAGTCTGGAAAGAGGAAGAGAGAATGTAGGGATACTTTTGCATGCTTATCCATGCCATAACTTCATGCGGATGAAGCCAAACAACTGGATTAAAGTGGAACATTTGGTCAATTGCACAAATTGTATGTGCACTATCTAGCTATACAGAGTGATCCAAAAAATATTTATGCAGTTTTAAGATAGTAAAGGGTAGGCTATTAAAGCTTTAAACTTCACAAAGTTTTGTGAGACACCCTATATTATGTAAAGCAACTTATGTGTGGTGTCCATTGTATAAATCATAATTTCAGAGATGAAAGGGGCCTTAGTGGTCAACTTGTCCAATTCATACTCAAAAAAGAACATTCACTTTGGCACATCCAATGTCATCCAGCCTTTTTTAAAAGATGTGTCTGTGCGAACCCTACTGTTTTTGGCAGTCCATTCCATTTTTGGAAAGCTCTAATCATCAGTAATTTTTCCTGACATCATGTCTAAATTTGTCTCTTTGCAATTTCTCTCTATTGCGATGAGTTCTGCCTTCTGGGGACCAAGTGGAACAAATCTAATCCCTCTTTGCCTTGCCAGACTTTGAGATACTTGAAGACAACTATCATATTCCCCATGAGTCTTCTTTACTCTAGGCTAAACAGACCCAGTTCATTCAGTTGCCCCCTCATGTAACATGGGTTTAAGATTCTTCATTTTCATGGTCCTTTTCTGAATACTCTCCAGAATATCAACTTTCTTCCTTTGCCCTGAACTAAACCCGGTATTTTACCTGTTGTCTGACCAGAGTAAAGTATAGCATAACTATTTACTCTGTCTTCCTTAACACAGTCTAAGATCACATTAGTGTTTTGTTGATTGACTTTTCATATTATTGACTCAAAGTGAGGTTGCAATCTTCTAACTGCTCCCATTCTTTTTCACTCAAACTCAAGCCTTTTTCTAACCATATTTCCAGCATCTCATGTTAATTTAAAAAATCCAAGTTTAAGACTTGATATTTATCCTTATTTTTAATCTCCCCTTCTTAGATTCTGCCCAATACTCCAGCTAGCCAATATCTTTTTTTTGGTAAAGATATTTTTTCAATTATACACAATGACAATTTTCCAAATAAATTTTCTCAAGTTATATGATCCAAATTTCCTCCCTTCCTCCCTTCCTTCCCTCTTTCCAGAAATGGAAATTATCTAATTTCTGATTAACTAATTCTAATATCTTTTTGAATATCAACGATGATCCATTATGTTAGCTATCCCTCCTAGTTTTATGCCAACTATAGATTGAATAGGTTGATCACCATACCTTTGTGCAAATTATTGATAAAAAATAATAAACAGCCAATGATCAAACATAGATTCTTGGGGGGAGTACTTATTGGAACCCTCCTTTCAAGTTGCAATGGAATAATTCATGATATCTTCATGAAATATGGCCATTCAGTAAGATCTGCCTCCATCTAATTGTATTATTTTCTAGTTATCTCTCCACATTTTCCATGACATGAGATACTTTATCAGACTCCTTGCTATAATCTAGGTAACCATATTTATAGCATCCAGTTTAATGGTCCAGTCTAAAAAAAGAAAATATAGTATTGCATGGCCTATCCTTCCTGAAGCCTTGCCTGCTTTTTTTGAGCATTGTTTTGTGTTTATGAATATCTCTTTGATCTAGAATTTCTCCAAGAATCAAAATCAAGACTATCACATTAGAGTTTGCTGACTATTGTCTCCCCTCGTCTGAAAATAAATACCAAACTTGGTCTTCTTTAGTCCTGAAATAGGACTTTTTTGAGTAAGACAATAATATGATTAGACCTGAGCTTTAGGATTTTGACAGATTTTTGACAGGATTTTTAGATTTTGACATAGCCAAGATGGATTGGAGGTAGAGAAGGCTTGAGGCAGGGAAGCCAGTTAGTGAGCTAGCCTAAATCAGAGGTGATAAGGGTGTGAATGATGATGGGACCTATGTGATTAGAGAAAAGAGAGCAAAAATGTAAGAAGTGCTATGGAGGAAGAATCAACAGACCATGAGAATTGAATAGATATGTGGTGGGGTCAGAGATAAGGAAGAGGGAGGAGTTGTAAATGACTCTGAGGGTATGAATTTGGATTATAAGAAAGAGTAAGGCCTTCAGCATAAATAGGTTAGGTGGGGAGGTGGGTTTGGCTGAACCCTTCTATTAAATCTCTAGTCCTGGCTGTCCTTTCTCTCCTAAAGCAGCCCCAAAACATATTAGCTTTCTTAGCTTTCATATCACGTTTTGATTCATATTGGATTTTTAATCCACTAAAACCTTTTTTCATGCCTTTTCATGACTCTTCCAACTAAAATTTATGTAGCGGGGTTTTTTTTCGACATAGGTTAAAACTTCACATTTATCCCCAGTTTCAGTCCAGTGTTCTAACCTGTCAGTAGTCTTGGGTCTTGACTCTGCCATTCTGTATATTAGCTTTTCTTTGGATTACAGATGGCATTCCTGGGTTCTACTTCCATACCTGCTCCTTCTCCATCATTTCTCTCCTTTTTACTTCTACTTTTATGTTTCACATCCCTGAATGAAAGAGAGCTGGTCTAAAAAAATTAGATCACTCTTAGTGTCCTTGTTTTTCACACTAAGTGGTTTCCAGCCATTTGGGGAGCACTGAGGGGGGTTTAAAATCAACTTTCAACAAAAAGAATTTTATTCTTTTTAGATTACCCCATAAAGGTGTCCCTGGAAAACCCAGAGGTCAGCACCCTCACCAGAGCTCACCATGGCTAAAAACCAGTGACATTTTGTAACAGCCCAGGAGACTATCTGGCCAAAGGAATAAAAAGGGACATATTTGTTCCCTTTGTAATACTCAAGATAAACCCCCAGCAGCTAGAACTCCTGCCAGCATCAGGACTGGGGGCCTGTTTGATGTGAACTGAAACAAGAGAGGCAAGTCAGTCAGATTCTGGAACTTGCCACTCGCTCCTCCCTTTTCTTCTTCTCCAGTAATATTGCCCACAGGATGATCCCATACCAAAAAGAAGGTGTTGGGGTTCTTGTAGTAGGGAGGATAAGGTCTTGCCATGGACATCTGTCCTTACATAGCTCTCTAATGAGTTTCTTCCCTTTTATAGATGTATTTCTCAGCCAGCTGTTCTCAGGTCTCTTACCAGAGGATGAAATTTCCAACTATGCAAAAATTAGCCAGTTGGCAAGTCCCTAAAGAGATGTTTTTGAAAAACAAGCATTTCCCTTCCTCAGAAGAAACCCCCTTTGGAGAACTATTAACATCCCTGGCAAAACTACAAATTGTCCAGAGTGGCCTTCCATCCCTTGTCTCTGTGTAGAGGGCATATTAAGTAGAAAATTCAACTACTTTGAAATATCTTTTCATCCAGGATCTCAAACTTATTATTTTTACTTTGATTGGTCTGTCGTCCCCCTGATGTATACAGAAGGTAGAAGGAAGATACCTAAGAAGGGATATGAGTCTCAGAAAACCACAGTGGTAACAAAAGTGTTAGAAAGGGGGAAAAAAACAACTCAAAACTAAACTGGAGCTTACAGAAAATATTGACAACTTACTCCAACAGTTCAAAATATCAAAAAATTCATGACTATGGATATTCTTGCCAGCAGTATAGATCCTCATCTCTCTAGAACTTCGTAGTACACAGTTTCATGAGGTTGGGTAACAAACATAAACAAAACAAAACCCATCATCTGCTGAGCAACTTTCAGGTGAAAAGTATCTGAATTTAGCCAGAGTGGACTTTGGATCACAGATATAGACTCTGATCCAGAATTTGATCTTAAAACCTTTTCACCTTCAAAGGATCTGAAAGAGGAACTTCATATCAGCCATTTAGTACAGGGAACAGAAAAGGACTTCCTTATTCAATATTTAGGGTTCAGGAGAGCAGAGAGCTACAGGGAATAGACCAATAGAATATCGATATTCAAAAGGTGAACCTTTGCTTCCAGAAAGAGCTTCTGGTCATTGCAGGAGCATAATGATTTCACGATATGATCCGATCTGCTCAATTTCTGTTAAATTTAGGGTCAAGATGGATAATCTGTATAGGCTATTCTTCCAAACACATATTGTATAAAAATGGTAATAGTGTTGAAGGGATCGTAGAAAGAGAGGCATTTGATGGACTGTAGGTAGGACTATGAATATGCCCAACTATATCATGTTCTCTGAGACAGAATCCCCTAATCTCAACTTGAATTGGCAAGCTCTATCCCTAAAACATGAGTGCTCCTTATGCCTCAAAGTTCTAGGAGTAGTTCCTAGGGGTTGGAGGATTATCTACCTATCTATTAATCTATATATATCTACCCTATACATGTATACATATATATGTACATACACACATATGCACACATATCATATGTATATGTACATACATACAATATATATGTATATATGCATGTGTGTGTTTATCTGTCATTCATTCCTGAGTCCCCACTTGTGTGCTTTCCCTTACCTCCAGCTAGATTCAGTTAGCTTTTAGAAAAACTATGGTGATAGGGTGGTATTTTTGGTACCAAATATTTCCCCCCAATAGTCTCTGAAACATTGTCTAACTGGTTCAGGGGAGTGATCTGGAAAAAAGCAGTTTCAAGCTTAGAAAGCATGCATGTTAAAGGGGTAAGTCACAGCTCTTCAAAGTCCTTTTGCTATAGGCTTTAAGGTGTTCACTTAGTTATGGTGGAGCTTTTCTACTGAACTTGTAGAGCACTGAAGCTGACTTTTCTTGTTAAATCCAGTTCATCCTTTGTTCCCAATGCAGACCCCAAAATTAGTCATTGCTATCTCAGGGACACTACTAGGATGCAACTGAAAAGTCCAAATCTTCTTGTCCCTTGAGGTATATGAGGTTTTTCTGTAGCCTATATGGGGGTGAAAAAGGAGACTGAGGTCCAAGTGTCCTCCTTCTTTCCTTGCTCTCCTTCCCATGTCCCTCAAAGGGATTGTTTCTTAGAGGCTTTGCAAGAGGCTTCTCTCTGCTTACGGATATTCAAATCCTTGGTTCCATGTATCTATTTTTAAAGAAGTCCTACAAAGTAGGATCTCAGCCTTCAACCAATCTGAACAGACTTTTTGTACAAAGCCATTCCAGTTTATCTACTGGGCTTTCGTTGTGAGCTGATCCCACCTTTACAGTCTGCCATAAAATTTAAAATGTACTATTCTCTGCAGCCCTACTGGAGTGTGCTTGATAAAAAATAAACAAACAAATAAACAAACAAACAAACAAATAAATAAAGTTTGATAAATTGGATGGTTACAAATATTGGATAGCTCTTTAGCAACTTAGAAGGTGTCTAGATCAGTGATGGGCAAACTATGGCCCACGGGCCAGATGTGGCCCCCTGAAATGTTCTATCTGGAGCTTGACATTATTCATAATCTGACGAATACAAGGAATAGGATACAATACAATGAAACTTCGAAAGAGTTGTCTTAGAAACAGACTGACAGATGAGCATTTCCTTTCCTAGGGCCCCCTCTTTAAAAAGTTTGCCCATCACTGGTCTAGATGATCATTTTGATTATCTTCCTGGATACTTTGTAGTAAAGTTTTAAGTACTGTGTGGCACACTTTATAGCCAAATACAGCAAATAAAACTTTTTTTTAAAAATATTTCCAAATATATGGTGATACAATTTAGCAAACTAATATCATTTTTACGAAGCTTAGCAGCTCTCTTTGCTAGCAAAATTAGAAAGAAGTAAAGGAAAGGAAACCAAATATCCTACATGGAGAGAAATCTCGGTCCTTTGCTGAGCAAAAGTGCTCTTCTCAGCGGGATTTCAGGACCAGGAATCTGCTGGAAGTCAATTCCTCATCCTTGTGAGAAACCATATTGATTTGGCTTGGTGTTTGTGTAGTGATAGTGATCCATCCACTGGCTGGGTGGATGAAACCAGGGTCCTTTGTCTCCCTGTTTTCTATTGAGAGGCTTTACTGCTATGGGCTTAGTTGGGTACCAAGTGCTATGACAAAATTGACATCAATTTCAAAGAGCACTTGTGTATTTGTCCTCTTCTTTTCCACTAAGGAGTTTAGTTACTATGGATTCCCCCCCCCCCAGGCTGTTTAATTATTGGATAATAGGAAATAGAATAAAAGATTGGATAATTTTTAAAAATTGGATAATAGGAAATTGGATAAAAGGAAAAGAAAATCAAGCTCTTATATGAGAAAGGAAGCCCATTCCCTATAGAAATCTCAGTGTACTTTCTTTTTCTCTTTCTTTGCACAAGGATTGGGGGATTTGTAATAGATTAGAAGTCATTCTTTCATGAAAACTCTTTCAAGATTCTCCTTTACCTAAGTTATGGAACTCGGGTAATGCTGAAGAGGAAGAGGTGAATCTATGAAGATTCATATTCTTATTATAAACCACAAGAAAGAGAGACTTGGTAGCTAAATGGAAAGAGGGCTCAGAGTCAACAAGTATTTATGAAGCACTCATTATGTACCAGGTACTATGATAAGTGATGAGGATTCAAAGAAAAGCAAAAACACAACCCCTGGCCTTGAACAACTGAGAATTTACTGAGAGAGTCAACATTCAAACAACTATGAACATACAAGATGTATTATATAGGGTAAAGAGGGAAGACAATCTCAGGGAAGATTCTATTGGTGGAGTCAAGGGGAAATTGTGAAAGGTCTTCAGAAAGTGAGATTTGAACTGAGTCTTGGAGGAAACCATGGAAACTAGGAGGCTGAGATGAAGAGGGAGAAGGTTCTAGACATGCAGGAGGGCAACTGAAAATTCAGGAGTCAAGAGATGGACAGTCTTGTGCAAAGAAAAGCAAGGAGGTCCGTGTCTCAGGATGGCATGGTAAGATCTAAGAAGACTGGAGGGTAGGAATGGGTCAGACTAGGAAGAGTTTTAAAAGCCAAACAGAAGATTTTATATTTTATTTTAAAGGTAATTGGAAGCCATTGGGATTTACTGAATATGTATGTATGTATATGTGGGGAGCCCCTAAGGGAAGCAAATAAAATTTGCTTTATTATAAGCCCAAAGACAACAAAAAGCACTAGGGGATACTTGATCATCATATATTGAAACACAATAAGTACTTGCAAAAAAGACCACCATGCAAACAATTGGAAGCACATTTACATCAACATTAGTTGCAGAGAATATAGAGGTAGAGGAATTAGATCTGAAAGAAAGTCTAAAAATGAATATTATGTAGATTTCTAATTTGCCTCAAAATTTGTCCTCTTTCTTCCCCAAACAGAGAAAACAAACCTTTCGATTCCTTCCTTGCCTTCGGTAATTTCAAAATTTCTAGAAATTTTACATTTCTAATCTGAATAGAATGTTTTGAACTGAAATCATTTTGGACTGTTAATGATTCAGGAAAGTGGGGGAGTATACAATTACCAAGAAGAATATGAGAAGATGATAGACTAGTGCTGATCCTAAAATTTCACATAACTGAAGACTGAGGTTAATAGATCTGGTGGGATTCAGTATATACAGCTGGGATAAACTATCCTTTTCAGCAGATGCTCTTTGATTGGTATTACTTTGAAACAGTTGGACATGCCTGATAAATAACTGAACAATAACAACAAAAATTGAACTTTGAGACAATCAACTTTATTGGCACACAGATATCTATTAACATTCATGACGGCTCCCTTCCCAACTCCTAGTCACTTACCCTTCTAACTGTCCCTTTAATGTTTATTTTCAGGGGTACAGTTTACAACTTAAGTTAGGATGACCAATAACAAGAATGCCAAATCCGATTCTGGCACCACATTAGTGCTTTAATGGGTCTAGGGAACTCCTAGGAGAGGAAACTCTCTCCCCCATGCAGAGATACAACTGCTTTGCAATTTATAGTCTTAAACCAATGATGCAGGCCAGATGTGGCCCCCTGAAATGTTCTGTCCCACTCCAGCCACATTATTCCTAATCTGATGCATACAATGAATAGGATACAATACAATGAAACTTTGAAAGAGTTGCCTTAGAAACAGACTGACAACATACTGACAGATATGCATTTCCTTTCCTTTGGCCTTCTCTTTAAAAAGTTTGCCTATCACTGTCTTAGACAGTTGCCTATTGCTCTGAGACTGACCAGCACAAGGTCACATAGCCAGTATGTATCAGGGGTGGGATTTGAACCTAGAACTTCCTTTACTCTGAGGCTTTAGCTCTCTATCTACTAGGCTACACTTATGGGGAGGAAGAAGAGAAAAAGGAGGAAGAAAAAGAGTAGGAAAAGGAGGGGAAGATGGAGAAGGGGGAGGAAACAAATGAGGAGGAGGAATTGTAGCTACATGGAAAGATGACTCCTAGATAGTCAATTAACATTTATGAAGCATTTTTGTAGAGAAAGAGGAGGAGGAGGAAGATACCTCACCATTTTTAGGCAATATGGTTTAGTGGATACAGAGCCAACCATAAAGGCAGGACCTGGAGGATTCAGGTCCCACCTCTGCTATGTACTCATTGTATGACTCCCGTCAAGTCACTTCATCTCTCAGTCACTTCATGATCTAGTCTATTCTAAGTCTCCAAGATTTTTCTTGTAATAATGAAATCACAGATCCAGTCCCTGACTCTATACCAACAAAGCAATGATTCATGATTTCAGGGTACAGGTATTCCCTCCTCCTTGCAGATTTTGACTCTTCCACACCTAGGTCAATGGTTTAATAAGCTTTAGTGTCTCCAAAAATTCAAACTTAGTGGCTTATGTTTTGGTAATATGCCTCTCTAAACTTGACTAGGCTGATACCTTGGGGACATTTTATCAGTAAGCCAGAGTTTGTATTTTACTGCCATAGTCTTTGAGGACTCATCATCACCTCCTAGCCATAATGAGTTGCAGCATCCCCTTTGGGGCTATCCCACCAATTCACATACACATATTGGATCCCCCAGAGGGTGACTACCTCAGGTTTAAGGTTGCTTTACTAAATAACTTACTCATCAGCCTTGATTGATACGTTTACCTTTAACAATCATCCAGAGGACCCTAATAGCTCAAAACAAAGGCATTTATTGTGGTTGCATTATAGGAAGAGTAGCTATAAAATATTCCTTAATAAACCTAGGATGCATTATTCCACAACTATACATAGCATCTGTAGGAAGAGTAGACCCTATGTAGAGTACACAGTAGTAGAGAGGCATCTACCAAGAATACATATATGGCTCAAACAACTCACTTCTCTAGTACTCCAAAATTCCGTACTTTCTCTTCTTGTGAGGGATTCCTGCTGTTTCTCTTGGATGCACTGTCACTTGGATACACTCTTTGGGCAGGTCAATTCCTAACACAGACAATTTTCTTGACTTATATTCCTCTGACTTGTCTTCTGCTTTGACTCATAGAGTTTATACTAGATTCCCTCTAGTATCTCCTTTCAGACAAAGAGTTCTGCTGCAAGATACCATGCACTTTACTAATAGTGGAAAGAAATTCACTTCTTCTCTCTGAAAATCAAGGAATGATTCCCTCTTGAAAGTTGGGCTCTTTGTCCCTTACAGGCTTTCATCTCTGCCACCAGAGATCATACTCCTCAAAGCTATCTTTTACGCCCATCAACTCCCTAGAGAATATGCCCTGCTTTTTATAGGGTCACGACAGGCATGGTTGATCTTTTGGTCAGCAATAGACTAGTCACCCTTTTATTCTATCAGACTTGACTCAATTTCTCTTCAAGGAAGAGGATAGACACTTCTTTGCATTTGGTTAAAGAGTTTAACACCTGCTATTACATGCCCTGCATACTTTGTGTGATGTCCTGGTATAGGCTGGGGTAGAAATCATTTAAATAGAGGTGTCCTGATTAATGCTTCCTTTCTCTCCTCCAAGGACAGAGGTATCAGAGAAGGACTTCGTCGAAGGGATGCAACTCCTTCTCCCTAAGGATTAAAAATGGAAAAATATTCACACATTGAATAGTACTATAGAACTTTAAAGATTATAAGCCATTTTTCCAGAAGGATACTGAAGCCTAGGAAACTACTCTGGAATTTTCCCACAGCTGGGTCAGGACAACAAGAGCTGGCAGGACACTTTCTATCAACAATGCAGCATTTCTTGGACACATTGCAGTCACAAGATGAGCCTGCTGTCAGTAAAAATGGATTCTCTGAAGGTGAGAAATGCCCTGGGCAGGGAAACAGACTCAAAGGCTTTTAAGAGATTAGTACCTTCCAGTTGAACTGAACCAACTGCTGCTCAAACAGCAATGGAATGGGGGGGAAAGGTGACAGAAAGAAGGCATTTCAATAGTCAGTCAGGGAGAGATCCCCGGCAATTGTAATATACAATGAAGGTAAAAGAAAAATACCTTCAAACCTAGGAAGCAAAAGTCTAACACAGAGGGCAATAAGAAGCAAAATGATACAGCTTTCAAGGCAAACTGACCAAAAGCCTGGAGATGATGATGATGATAACTAACATTTATAAAATGCTCACTAGATAAAATCAAAACAGATTCTAAATCCCTTTAATGAACTGTCTAAATCCTTTCCTTTTCCTTTTCTCCCCATTCTCCCTTGCAACTCTCTTGGTATTTTGTTTTGCAATCCTTGGATGTACTTAATACAATTTGTATCTTGTAGTAGCAAGGACTGGAGAGTTATCAAGGCATGTGATTTTGTGGAGGGTCTTGAATGCCAGGCAAATAAATTCTCCATTTACTTAGTACATATAGTGTCACTCTGTCATTGTGTTTTTTAAAATAAGATTTTATTTAAAATTTCAAAATGGATATATTTTGTTTTTAACATGGCCCCTAATTCCCACTATATAACCACCTCTCCCTGCTCTCCCAAACTCCCATATAACAAAGGATGTTTCTATCTTTTTAAAATTAAATTTTAGTTTTTCAGTTTTCAAACATGTAAAAACAAAATAAAATTTGACAGTTGTTTTCTGACATTTTATATTTCCTTCCCAGTTTTCCAGTTTGCAACATGTTTTTGTTGCAACAATTTTAAGAGGTAGAGAGCACAAGTGTGATTTCCCCCATTTTACATATAAGGTTAAAAGCCATTAAGTGAGATTCCAATGGTCCTACAACAAATATCAAAACTAAGATTCAAACCCTGGTCTCCTGAGCCCAAGTCCAGTGACCTTTCTGAAGATTTATTTATCATTAAAAACATTTCAGTATTTATTCTTGAACTTCAAAAAAGAGAATTAGGTCCCCTCTCCCAACTCCCACTCCTACCTCCATTTAGTATATAAGAAATGAAGATCATTCTCCTGAAGTTAATCTTATTCCCCCTTAGCAGTTTTGGATATCTACTTGGCACTGAGGACATGTAAGTGATTATGGCAAATGTGCTCCTTTTTTGATTTCTCAAATTTTTTCCCCTTCCCTGGGGGAAACATTAGCTAGCCATAGATTGATTTAATGATCCACTGAGGCTGATGTAACTGAGACATCAGACTTTAAACAATGATGCACTTGTCTGTTCAGAGGGAAAGAAACCTGGAAATCTTTCTATCTTTGAATATATAGGTTTGAAATTTAAAGAAGCAAAAAAAAAATGGGATAAATGACAAAAACCCCATTTATGCTACTGTGGAAACTAACTTTTACTGCACACTTACATGAGGTGTTTAGGGAAGACTAGTCCCTCTGGTGTGACGATGATGGTCCTTTTCAGGACTTCAAGAAGCTGTAGTGTATGTGCAGCAGCCATAGTAAACCAATTTGACAGGCTTGCTAAACCAGGTTGATGGTAACCAATAGTCCCCAAACCATTGGTGAGTTAAGGGGGAGTCTACTCCAGGCATGCAAAGACTTGCCCCCGCCAAAGTGCCAGATAAGAACAACCTGTTCCAATGGCCATGAAGGCAGCAGAAATAGGTGTTATGGAATGCTTAGAGCTCGGTTAGATGCTGAAGAAGCCAAGGTCATCTACTACATTCCAAGCCAACACCAGTTGTCTTGATTTTTGCTTTGCCACTGGGCTTTGATGACTCTGGAAGAGATACTGAGGCCAGCAACTGCAAATCGGATTCATATAAATTCAATTTATGTGCAAGTCAAAGACATCTTCAGTGAATGCCATTTTCTTCTTTTGAATAGGAAGAACAACCATAGAGACATAAGATTTCGAGTTGGAAGGGACTTTAGGGATTATCTAATCTAACTCCCTAATTTTAGAGGTGAGGAAATGTAGGTCCAAGGTAGATCTACTCTATGACTCAGGCAAGATGGCATTCTTATTGTCTATTACTCCATCTCTCATCTCTGTGCTTTGCACTGGCTCTGTCCTATGCCTGGAATACACTCTCTTCTTCTAACTAGCTCTTAGAAGTCCTTGTTCCTTTAAAATTCTGTGTAGAAACCATCTTTTTCTACTTGAAAAGCTGATTCCACCAGCTGATGTGTTCTCTTTTCTCCAAAATGCTGTCATCGTTGTTCTGTCATTTCAGTTGTGTCTGACTCTTCAAGACCCAATTTGGTTTTTGGGGGCAAAGAAATTAGAATGATTTATCATTTCCTTTTCCAACCCACGTTATAGTTGAGGAAACTGAGACATACAGGGTTAAGTGATCAGTCCAGGGTCACATAGCTAGTAAGTATCTAAGACCAGATTTGAACTCAGGAAGATAAGTCTTCCTCACTTAGGGCCCAGCACTTTATCCATTGTGTCACCTAGCTGCCCCCAGACTATTTATTTTATGTGCTTACTTATATATACATCATCGCCCCTTTTACTACTCTCCTGCCCCACAGAAGATGAGTTCTGTAAGGGTAGGAGTTATTGATTATTCATCTCGGTGTCCCCAGGGTATAATATGGTCTTGCATAGTAGGATCTTAGAGAGCATTGAGACCAATTTCCATTTTTTCAAGCTGAGGAAAGGGAAGCCCAGAGATTTTATTTGTCTAATGTATGATTAAGCTCTTTTGATTCAAAGATGAATATTCTTTTGATTCTATTAGTCCATGTGTAAATTCACTTTTTCCACAAATTTCCTCAAAGTTAAAGGTCTATTTACCTTCAATTTGTTGCTACTTTCCTTACATAAATAGGAATCATAGGATTTTCAAGCTGAAGGAGTGTTAAACTATCATCTAACAGTTCAACCTTCATTTTACAGATGAGGAAACCAAAGCAGTTATTTGTTATTCCCAAAGCTTCATTATTATAGATAAACAGACTAGGGTTGGCTCTGAAAGACTTGGTCCTATCCAAATGTGGAAAAACATTAAGGGTCATTCAAAATCAATTGAATAGAAACATACTTTTAATAAGATGATTGCTGGTAGAAACATGATAAATACAGTGAATACAATATGCATATTGCTTAGCACTTTGTTTTGCAATGCTCTCATGCATTTATATAAATAATATTGTCTGCTAGGTTGGTAAGGGTTTAAAAGCTCAGCAGAGGAATTTATCCTTTATCTTAGTGGCAATAGGAAGCAACTGAAGTTTATTGAATTGGGGAGTGGCATGATCAGATCTTTGCTCAGGGAAAATCTTTTTATCAATCCATTGAAATGAACAGAGATAAGGCAGGGAGACCAATTAAGAAGTTATTGCCATGTCTAAATGAGAGGTGATGAGGGACTGAATTAGGGCAGTAGCAGTATAAGTAGAGAGAAGGAATCAGAAGCAAAAGATATTGTTCAGATAATGTGTATCCTGCAGAAAAAATTTGACCACATATTTTCTCTTCCACTAGTTACTTTGACCTATATAGTCAAGGACAACCAGTGGTAGAAAGGATATAGTGCCGGGTCTGGAGTCAGGAAGACTCATCTTCCTGAGTTCAAATCTGGTCTCAGACATTTACCAGTTGTGTGATTCTGGGCAAGTTACTTCACCCTGTATGCCTTAGTTTCTTCATCTATAAAATGATCTGGAGGAGGAAATGGCAAACCACTTCTTTATCATTGCCAAGAGAACCCCAAATAGGGTCACAAAGAGACGGATGCTACTGAAACGACTGGACATGTGGTCATAATTCTGGATAGAGATGGGAAATCTTTGTTGGTCTTTGAGACCTCATTTTATGTAGAGATAAGTTTAATTGCAGGTCTGGATAATCTCTGACTGGAAGAAAATCATCTTCAATCTAGCTAACCAAAGGATTGCAGATTTAGAGTGGGAAAGAATTTTAGAGCTCATCTTATCCAATCTCCTCAACTTGCAGATGAGACAAAAGAGACCCAGAAAGGGAAAATGACTTTGAGGCCATTTGGTTGGTAAGCAGAGAATGGGGGGAGGAAGGAAGGAAGGAAGGAATTATTGTAATGCTTTTTCTCCGAAAATTATACTTCTAGAAATATAGAATGACAATTTTAAAAAGTCCTTAAAATGTTGGTTTTGTTTGATCCTGAGATCTCATTATTAGGCATATATCTTATGGAGGTCAACAAGAAAAAAAGGTCCCTTATGAACTAAGATATCCATAAGCACATTTCATTGTAGCTAAGAGCTGGAGACAAAGTAGGTGCATATGGATTGGGGCTAATCAAAATGTGGCACATGAATATAAATAGAAAGCCCTACTCCCCTGTCCCCCCCCCCAAAAACAACCCTGAAATTTAATGCCATATAATTATAATGACCAAATTTGGCTCTGGGGAGAGTTGAGAAAATGCATCTCCTTCATTTTATGGGAGAAGCAGATGACCCTGGGTGTAAAATATTTTATATACTTTCAAATTTAGTGGATGTGTTGGCTAATTTTGCTGTTTAGTTAGTGTTTCCTCTCTCTCCCTTTCTCTCTCTGTCTCTGTCTCTGTCTCTCTGTCTTTGTCTCTGTCTCTCTCTCTGTCTCTCTGTCTCTCTCTTATCTTTATTACAAGGAATTTATTACAAGGGGAGGGAGGGGCAAGGATATATTTGGAAATGAATGAGATATACAAACAAAAGTCCTCAGCTAAAATGAGAATATTTTTAAAAAGAAAATGATGTTCCCAGAAGCTTTGTTCTCTTCATGTACCAACATCTCACTGCAGGGAAATCTGACTGGAGATCATAGAAGAGAATTTTGCTCATGAGTTTTTAGATTAGTCATACTACAGCTGAGTTATGTCAGGGCTATGATGTTTATAGATTTACTCTAACACATTTGTTTCTCAGAAGCAATATCAAAAAATACAGATCATACCTCAAGAGGAAAAGAAGGAAAATTCTGGGTTTTTTTTCTTATGTGTTTGATTTGGTTTTGCTCAGTTATTCATTTTATTTGAAAATAAAATAAACAATATTTCTTTTTTTTGTACCAGGTCAAAGGTAAGTTGGCAGTTATTTTTTTAATGACATGGATTCTTAGTTTTCCTGTTCCTGGCTATTATAGATCACAGAATAAATAAGTTGTTGGTATGTCAACCCCCTTGAGTAATGACCTCAGGATCAAGGGACGGGTTAAAAAGAGGACATCCCTTAGGCTTTTTCTAAAGCTGAAGCCAATACCAAAGCTTTCCTTATGAATTCTTTAAAAGTTCCATTGTATAGCCTAACCTCTATTTCCCATCAGATGGCCCAGTACAACATGTTCCTTTTCCATTTGGCTTATTTGATGAGTGGGCAGCTGGTCAGTTTTGTTTTTTATTCAATTATGTCTTTGGATGGTTTATTTTGTCTTCCATGCTAAAGCCAAGTGAAACACAGATGCCCTGGAATCTCTAAAAACTGCACAGGGTCAGCAAAGACTTAGGATAAGTTGGATCCTCACAGAGGATCATCTTTTGAGCTTGAGGGCAGCCCAGTTATAATATCTGTCATCAGGGTTCATTTGGCTCCTCTTTCTGACTGCCTCCAATCATATGTTCCCATCAAAAAGGAAACCCTTCCCTAAGGCAAGAGTAGTATTCTTCAGCCTTTTGGTCCTATAAAAATAATTGTGTGCCTCTTGGTCACCACCTCTAGAACTTTCAAGACCATCATTTAGTACATAAACTGATTATTTTGTGTGGTTTTATGAAAAAAATTATAAAAATGATAGGTGGCACAGTGGATATGCTGGGCCTAGAGTCAGAAAGACGAAGTTTCAATCTCACCTCAAACACTTATTAGCTGGGTGACTCCATACAAGTCATTTAAAGCTCTCTCAGCCTCAGTTTCTTCATCTGTAAAATAGAGATAATGGTAGCATCTACCTCACAGGGTTGTTGTAAGGATTAAATAGGATAAAGGATATAAAGTACTCAGCAAACTTAAAAATTCTGTGTAAAAAAGTTAATGTCATTACCTTTTTTCCTTTATTGTTAAAAACACACATATCCCAAATCAATGAACATTATGACAGCTGAGCATTCAGATGTATTGTAAACTTTCAGGGACCTTCAGTGCTCTCTTCCATTTAATACAGAATACTTTTTCCTCATTTGACACAAAGCTCACATTTTTACCATCCATAAAACCCTCCAAATGTATTCAGTTTAATTTGACAAATAAATGTATTATTTTCAAGGTGCTGAGTTAGATGATGGCAGACAAAGATGAAGAAAAAAAAATCAGTACTTGCCCTCAAGAAGCTTACATTTTAAGGAAAGAGAGGATACCTACATGTAGAAGTAAATCCAAGGTGATTTAAGGAGGGAAAGATCTTTAACAACTGGGAAGAGGGAGAGATCAAAGCAGGCTTACAGAGAAGGTAGGTAGTATTGGTGCTGAGCCCTGAAGAAGGGTAGGCTCAGAGCATACCAGGATTTAGGAGTTAAAAGGGATTCAAAAGTCCACGAGTCTAATTTATACCCCAAAAGGAAGGAAACAAGCATTTATTAAGTGCCTACTATATGCCAGGAACTGTGCTTTGTACTTTATGTATATTATCTCAAATATTATCCCAACACTTGGAGGCAACCCATAACACTTTGGTATCTAAAAGTCTTGATTAGAGGGAAGTAAGATTCCGTCTTTGTGTCTAGGACACCTACAACCAAGTTTGACACATAGTTGGAATGTAATAAATCTTTGTTGACAGGTTGATTTTGAAAGGAGGGGCTTGATATCTTCTTGGCTTCTTTTTTTTTCAATCTGTCAGAGCCTATATTTCAGGAGATTGCTGATGAACCATATAGAAGAAAAGTGGCATTGACAGTATTTAGGCTGTATTACAAGAAATCCAGTAGAGAAGAGGAAGCACATTCTAGAAAGAGGAAAAGGGAAGGGCAAAGTGGAAGACATGAAAGCAAACAGAAGAGGGCTTTTGTGTTTAGTGATTTTAATTTATTCCTCACTAGAAGTAGGGAGAAAAGTTCAGTTATGTGCTCCTACTTAAATGTGTATTTACTGACTCTCATGTCATTTGCCCAGATGATTCTGGAGTTGGCATATCCTATTTCTTCTTCTGAGGTAGCTCTTTTCCTGTTTTCATGGGTACTACATCAGAGAATAGGAAATAATTGGACAGCTTTGATATGCCTTTTTTGGTGGGTCACTTGGTTACTAAATGAAATGGCTTATGTGAACCTCACAAAACCCTCAATCTATTGCCAGTGAGCTCAAAGTTTAGAAAAAAAAAACCTACTGATTACCAGGAAGTTACTCTTGGAACAGATCTTTATTTAATAATTTTCTGTAATTGATAACATTCTTCCTTTGCAAATACAGATACTTCAAAATGCTTTTTGAATTTGCTTCTATTTTTCCATTTCTCCATACATTTGACCCAAGGAAATGTGATTTTTTTTAAAAAAGGGGAATTCCAGGGATCAATGTGTGGTCAGTCAAACCTCATTTTCACTTTTGGATTATGCAGGATACTTAGCATAAAATGAAAACTTTGCAGCTTGGTATTTTAAAGCCCCTTACAATTTGGCTTCAGGTTTTCTTTACAACTTTAGTTATCATACCCTCTTATGCACTCTATGATCCATCCAAACTGGTCTATTTACTGCTCCCCAAACTTACCACTCCATTGCCAAACCCAGGCCTTTGCACACTCTTCTTTCTCCTTTCCCTTCAGTCCTTCATTCTTGTTGGCTGGCAGATGAGTATCACACATGTCCATAAAGTCATAGTATTAGAGGTGGAAGATACCTAAGAAGTCACTGAGTTCAACCCCCTCATTTGGCAGATGAAAAAATGGAAGCACAGAGAATTTGTTAGCTCAGGATCAAAAAACGAGTATGTTTTTGAGGAAAGATTTGAACTCCATTTTCCTGACTCCAAGTTCAGTATTCTATCCATTATATACTACTGCTTTTCCAAAACCAAAACCAAAACCAAAACCAAAACAGAGAGCTATTTTGCTTATTTCTTATCATTTTTTTGGACAAAAAACAGTTCCTTTTCTCCTTCTCTGGCAGGTTCTATTTTTAAGTCTCTGAACATGTCTCTGTATCTTTCTCTGTCTGCCTATCTTTCTCTGTCTTTGACTTATTCGGAGTTGGAAAGTTTGTGTGATCTAATTTCATCTTTCTTTTCTTTTAAAAAATACCCTTACTTTTTGTTTTAGAATCAATACTAAGTATCAGTTCCAAGGCAGAAGAGAAGTAAGGGTTAGGCAATGGGAGTTAAGTGACTTTCCTAGGGTGACACAGCTAGGAAGTGACTGAGATCAGATTTGAACCCAAGATCTCCCTTCTTCAGGTCTCTCTCATTGTCATTTGTGTAGCCTCATTTCAAGATACTCCTACTTGGTGTCAGGTGAAGTAATCTGTCTTGTTCTGTTTCCATTATCACTTGCAGGTTTCTGACTTTAGGGCTACTTGATAAATGACAATTTTTGATATAGTTGGATATTTGTATAGAGGCAAAAATTCACTCCAAGGTTTATATATTTGCAAGTCCTATTTAAAGCTCTTTCTTTCTCTCTTTCTCAATCAGACTCTCCCCATTTATTCAGTAGAATTCAGCTAGACTAGTGTCCTATTGACCTGTGCTTAAAGGGAACTACTGGCTAGGAAAGAGAATCAGTTACACCCCCAAGTCCCCAGAGTAGTATTGTTAACCACATACTCCATCACGACTGTATCCTGTCTTTTTGCCAGTTCTGTGTTCTTTGACAAGAACTCATCATCTCCTTCCTCTGTAAAGCCTGGAAGCCTGTTGATCAACCTCATCACTGTATTATTACCTTTGTCACCTTTGATTTTTTCTCTTGAGTATTTAGTATATGTTTTTTAAATTATTAAGCATTTTTTCTTCTCCATTCTTTCCCTGCCTCCAAAAATAAAAACAAATTTCCTTTGTATCAAATAAGCATTATTAACCAAAGCAAATTCCCATATGATCATGCCCAAAAATGTATGCTTCACTCTCTGTCAGGAGGTAGGTAGCATGCGTCATCATTGGTCCTCCAGAATGATGGTGGATCATTACACTGATCAAAGTTCTTAAGTCTTTCACTCTGTCAAATTGTTCTCCTATTTCTGCCCACTTCACACAGCCGTTAGTCAATATGTCTCCCCAGGTTTTTCTGAAACTGTCACTCTTTATTTCTTAAAGCATATTAATGTTGCATTACATTTATATACTATAATTTATTCAGTCATTTCCCAACTAATGGATATCTCCTTAACTTCCAGTTTTTTGCTACTACAAAAAGACCTGTTGTAACACTTTGTTTTTTGGTTTCATAGAAGGTCTTTTCCTCTTTCTTTGATTTCTTTGGAATATGGACCTAGTAGTGGTACCACTGGATCAAAGGTTATACATAGTTTAGTAAAGTAGGGGACATTTTCAAATTGATTTCCAGAATGGCTAGTTCCTAGCTCTACCAACAGTTCATCATAAATATTCCTATTTTTCTGCTTTCCAAGTAGCATCTATCATGTTCCATTTTTGTTTCTGTGCTTCTCAATTTGAAGTGCATTGTCTACCTTGCTTCTAAACCAAGTTTTCTCCATCATGCCTTTTAGCTCATGATTGTGGTTTTTGAACAGATGACTACATTTTATGTACAATGCTACTCAAATTCCTTTTCTAACATTACCTGTGACTGTGTGATTTCTTTTTTGCATAAGATATACCCTTCTGATCTCATATTCTATTCTTGTGTATATCCCACTACATTTCAATGATAATGCTGGTGGATTCGTGAATTGATCCAGCCATTCTGGAGGGCAATTTGGAACTATGCCCAAAGGGCTTTAAAAGTCTGCCTACTCTTTGATCCAATCATACCATTGCTGAGTTTGAAAAGGGAAAATGGGAAAAAGATTTGTACAATAATATTTATAGCCACACTCTTTATGATGGCAAAAAAATTGGAAAATGAAGAGATACCCTTTGATTGGGGAATGGCTGAACAAATTGTGGTATCTTTTGGTGATGGAATACTATTGTGCTAAAGGGAATAAGTAATTGGAGGGATTCCATGTGAACTGGAATGATCTCCAGGAATTGATGCAGAGTGAAAGGAGCAGAACCAGGAGAACCTTATACACAGAGACAGATATACTCTGGCACAATAGATTGTAATGGACTTCTCTACTAGCAGCAATGCAATGACCCAAAACATTTCTGAGGGGCTTATGAGAAAGAACGCAGAGAAAAAACTGTGGGAGTAGAAACACAGAAGAAGAAAAACTGCTTGACCACATGGGTTGAAGGGGATATGATTGGGGATGTATACTCTAAATGATCACCCTAGTGTAAATATCAATAATGTGGAAATAGGTCTTGATCAATGACACATGTAAAACCTAGTGGAAATGTGTGTTGGCTACAGGATGGAGGTAGAAGGAGGGGAGGGAAATAATATGAATCATGTAACCATGGAAAAATTTTCTTAATTAATCAATAAACTAAAAATAAATTAAAAATAGATAAATTTCAATGATGCCTATGAAGTCATATTCAGCATGTTGAGATAAGATCTCTAATTCACAGTTTCTTACTTATTTATACTCTCTGTGTATCAGGTAGGCAGATAGGTAGATAAGTAGGTAGATAGGCAGGCAGACCAACAGACATAGACAGACAGACAGGTAGGTAGGTAGATATTAACTGCTTACTCAATACCAGACATTGTGCAAAGTGCTAGAGATATGATACTAGAAACTAAGATACTAGTGCTAGAGATATAAATAGAAGAAAAGCAATACAAGGAGGTCACATTCTTCTAATGGGGTAAGATAGGACATCAAAGGAGGTGGAAAGGTAGGGAGTGCTCAATTGAAGCCTGAATTTGGGCAAAATAAGGCAAATGCTCAATTTTCAGAGCCTTGGGAACCCCAGGGCAGAGAATAAGGTTTCTATTAGGTTAAAGGTAAAAATTATGATCTGACTGAAGGATGTATCTGGGTAACTTTCCCTTGATTTTGCCCTAAATGATTCTTTCATGGTCTGAAGACATTCATACTTTTCCCGAAAAGTAAACTGCTTCCTTTCTCCGTTGTCTTTAACTAAATAGATAAGCATAGCAAGAATTTGACCTGTAAATGATTTTATTTTTAATTTTATCTGACCAAGTAGTATCTCCTTTGAAAGCATTCTAGTACCTAGAACTTTCTTTTTCTCTCTATTCTCAAGAAGACTGCTCTTCTTTAGAACCTTTAATAGTTAGATAAATATATTTTATACAAAATCTGCAATTTGGAAGGACTCCAGAGCTTACCCTCCCTCGGCCCTTATCTGGACAGTGTTACTGCTGTCTACAAAACTTCTGATATGTGATTGCCCAGGCTCTTGTTGAATGCCTCCAACAACAAGGAACTCCTTTTTAATTTTATTGATATCTTTTTATTTTATATTACCCCTTTTCAAAATGAATATTACTCTCCCCTAGTGAGAAAGTCATTGCTTGTAACAAAGAGTGAAAAAGAGAAGGAAAGAAGTGGGTCAATAAAACTAACCAATATATCAAACTAGAGGCAGCTAGGTGGGTGAAATGGATAGCATTGGACCTAGAACTAGGTCCAATGAATTCAAATCCTGCTGTTATTATTAGTAGTAACCTTGAAAGTATGAAAGCTATTACTTTTAGTATTGACCTTGAAAGTATGGAAGTGTATGTAATGCTACATACTTAGTCCCCCCCCCCTTTTGCAAAGAAAGGAGGTGGGTATGTTTCTCTTCTTTTCTCTGGTGGGTTGGAGGGGTCAGCCTTTATCATTATTATTATACAGTAGAATTACAAAGCAGCTTTTCTGCATAGTAATAACAGTTGGAAGTTTCTTCTTTATATTAAATTAAAAATCTACCTGCTTCTTATTTTGGTCCTGATTCTGCTTCCTGGGGTTAAGTAGATTAATTCTAATTCCTCAGTCACCTTATTTTCTTTGAAATATTTGACGGCAGCTAATTATATCTCCCTTATCTTCCTGACTTCCCTACAAAAGTCTTTTTTCCTCCAGGATCAATGTCCCTAGGGCCTTTGACCATCTTTAATATATTCAGTTGTTTCAGTCATATTTGACTCTTTGTGATCTCATTTTGAGATTTTCTTGGCAAGAACACTGGAGTGGTTTGCCATTTCCTTCTCTAGTTCATTTTACAGTTAAGAAGTAGGCAAACAGAGTTAAGTAACTTGTTTAGGGTCACATAGATAGTAAGTGTCTGAGACAGGATTTGAACTCATGAAGATAGAATCTCCCTGATTCCAAGGCCAGAGTTCTATCCAATAACCTAGCTATCCATTCTTCATATGTCTCACCTTCTACTCCCCTCACAATGCTGTGCTCTTAAGAATCTGCTCAACCTCATTAACTAATGAATGAATATTTAATAATTATCTATTCTGTGCCACTGCCAGTAATACAAAGGCAAAAAATGAATCAGTCTTGTTTTCAAGGAACTTACGATATATCAGAGCAGATCACATGTACATAAATAATTACAGTACAGAATAAAGACAAAATAAAGACAAGTTAGTTAGTGGGGAACAGATTGGATCCTAATGTTTTTAGGAAACCTAGTGATTTTCTGAATGGCAGTGAATAAAGTACTAACGAATTAATTTATAACGCCTTGAAAATTTATACTAAAAATCTATGATTTTATTTCTGTGTTGGAAATTCAGAGGTATTAGACAACCCAACTAGTATCCAACACCCTTCCTTTGATCAGTGCCAAATGAAGGCATGAGCCAAGATTGTGTTTGCTAATGACTTATTCAGTAGTCTTCTGACGAAATTTATTTCCACACAATCTGAGTAGACTGATTTAGAATTCCATGGAAACAAGGGAACTGAAAAGAACAAAGGTGGGGAGCAGTTTTATTGAGCTCTCAATAATTATATCATGTAGTCATGTGATGCTGCTCCCTTCTGGCAACTATAGGAAACTTGTTGACGGACACTTCTCCTTCCTAAGGACTTGGAATTGAAATAATGGTATGGACGAGAACTAAATGTGGGGTTTTAATTACTTATCTCAATTTTTCCTGACTACATGTTAAATTAGAGGCTCACTGTCTATATGTCACCCAGATATCAAATAGAAAAGTTTGACGGATTCCCCAAAACATTTAAAATTTTTTTCATTTTCAAGTATGACCGCCATTTCATCCTAGGTGCATCAGTCAAATTGACTGATATCAACAAGCATTTAAAACATTTTAAATTATATATTTTCAGATTACATGGAGATACAATTTTTAATAATCATTTTCTGACATTTTGTGAGTACGTTGTTTCCCTCTCTCTTTTTCACCCTCCCCACTCCCTGAAATAGCAGGCAATATGATATAGGTTATGCATATGCCATCATACAATACATGTTTCCATGTTTGTCATTTGAAAGAAGAAAACATTGTTCATCATATGCCTGGCACTATTATGCCTGGGGATACAGATATGAAGAATGAAACAACTCTTTCTCTCAAGGAAGCCAACATTATAATAGGAGATCCAAGTACAAATATATGTATATCCCTATTTTATAATGGAGGAAAATGAAATTAAACAACTTGGCCAGAGTCAAACAGCTGGTGTCTCAGGCTGGATGTGAACCAGATCTTCCTGACTCCAGACCCATTGCTCTATCCAAGTGTTACTAGCTGACCTTTCTCTCTCTGTCTCTGTCTCTGTCTCTTTCTTTCACTGTCTCTCTGTCTTTATGTCTCTGTCTCTGCCCTTATCTCTCTATCTCTGTCTTTGTCTCGCCCTCTCTCTCTGTCTGTCTCACTGCTGTGTGACTCTGGATAAGTCACAATTTTGCTTGCTTTAATCTTCTGGAGAAAGAAATGGTGAACCACTCCAATAGCTTTGCCAAGAAAACCCCATGGATAGTATTGGATAGTAGTGGAGTGCTATGGTTCACAGTATGGAAGAGTCAGATATAACTAAACAACTGAACAAGAATAGCTAAATTTAGAGTAGTTTTTAGGGGAAGGCACTAGCAACTGCAGGTTACATCAGTAAAGTTGGTGCCTGAGCAGTAAGTTCAGAAAGAGAGGGATTCTGTGAGTTGGAAACAAGGAGAAAGAAGAGCATCAAAGATGGCCAGGACAAATGATCAGAATCAAGAGGGATGCTCACCATAGAGGAGTCCAGTTCTTCAGGATCACAGAGGGAGAAATAATGTACAATGAGGCTAGAAAGATAGTTTGGGCAAGGTTGGGTAGAGCTTTAAGAGCCACAAATGGGAGTTTATGTTTTATCCTAGAGTCAATAGGAAGCACCTGAAGTTTGCTGAATGACATGGCCAGATAATCCAGTAAACAGAACCACGAGCAAACTGTGTTTAAATGTTCCTAGTAGCTGTATTCCAGACGCAGGCCATTTGAATTCTAATGATTTTTAGAGAAATCAGAGTTGCATAGGACAGAGGGAAGGAAGTGATTAGTAGCTGATATGAGAAAAAGTCACACAGGCAGCATGATTTAGTGGATACTCACTATATGATAGCAGATGACAAATTTGACCTCTTTCTATCTTATGCAATAGTTTGAGACAAAGTACAGAACAGCTGCTGATCAGTATTGGTAGTGGGAGTTTTCACACTGAAAGTTCCCGATAGTGATGCAAACATATAGGTCAAGACCAACACACACACACACACACACACACACACACACACACACACACACCCCTACCCAAAAAAGCAAAACCTGTAGTCCATTGAAGAAGTGTTTTGCAGTCTTTTTTTCTGTAAATCTTCAAAATCAGTGCCTAGGGTGACTTAGAAATGGTCCTTTTTGAAGGGATGGATAAGATAATTATGCCAAGGTCTCTCCTAGCTTTGTTCTTTGGTGATGATTTTCTTTCTTTCTTTCTTTTTAAATTTTATTTAATTAATTAATTTAGAATAGCATGATTCATGTTCTTTTGCTCCTCTCCTCTCACCCCACTCCTGTAGCCAATGCACAATTCCACTGGGTTTTACATGTGTCATTGATCAAGACTATTTCTATATTATTGATATATGCACTAGGGTGATGGCTTAAAGTCTACATCCTGGATCATGTCCCCATCAATCCATGTGATCAAGCACTTGTTTTTCTTCTGTGTTTTTACTCCCACAGTTCTTCCTCTGAATGTGGGTAGCGTTCTTTCTCATAAGTCCCTCAGAATTGTCCTGGGTCATTGCATTGCTGCTAGTAGGGAAGTCCATTACATTCGATTGTGCCACTGTGTATCCGTCCCTGTGTATAATGTTCTTCTGGTTCTGCTCTTTTCACTCTGCATCAATTCCTGGAGGTTGTTCCATTTCACATGGAATTCCTCCAGTTCATTATTTCTTTTAGGACAATACTATTCCATGGTGATGATTTTCTTATCCAAAGTGCTATTTCTGATTTAAAGCTATCATTAGGCAATATCTATTTTTTTAAAGATAAAATCAGGTAAAATAGGAGTTTAAAATCCACATCCTGACATCAGGAGAAGGGGGCATGAGGGAAAAAAAGAATGAAGAAAGGTTAAGGTAAGGGAATAATAATTTTTATACCATTTACTATGTGTCAGGGTTTATACTAAGCTCTTTATAAATATTATTTCATTTGATCCTCACAACTACACCAGGAGGAAGGTATTAATATCCCCATTTTCTAGCTGAGGAAACAGATTCAGGCAGAGTTGAAAATCTTGCCTAGGATTATAAGTCTGAAGTTGGATTTGAACCCAGATTTGAAGCTGGATTTGAATTCTCGTCTTTCTGACTCTAGTTCTAATTCTGCATCTCTTGTACCGTGTACCCTGTATCTCAAGACAACTAGATGGCCTGAGGACAAATTTAATTTGAAGCAAAGGCATTTAATGGCATAGCACAGCAAGTAAAGGAGCAATAAAACATTTCCCTCATGCTTTTCTGTTCTCCCCAGAGTATGTATTTCAGCAAGGGGAAGAATAGACATACTCAGAAATCATAGGAGCACAAACAGAGTAACATGTGTGACCTACACATACATATATAAAGGTTTTTGAGGCTATAAACCTCTCATATATTCTTGTGATTTCATTGTAAAGCTTTCTACTAGATATTGGGTACACGATCTCTGTGTTAGTCATTGAATCTCCATTGACTCAAACATATAGTAATTTTCCTACTAATTAGATAGTAATTAGGTTCCTTGAGGGCAAGGACAGTTTTTTTTGTCTTTTTTTGTATCCCCAGCATTTAGCACAGAGCCTGACATGTAGTAGGTGATTGACCAGTGAATTGTCACTTGCTAGGCTGGTCTTATGGTTTCTAAGCTTCTGACTTTAACTAGTTTCTAGATCTCATCTCCTGAGGGATGAGTCCTTGCCATTTTGATTACTCTTTGTTGTGATGCAATATTTGAAATTTTTCTCCTGAATAAAATGAGCCTATCGGCTATTTATCACAGCTGAGTCCATGAGCTACAACAACCAGCTAAAGGGGAGCTGAAAAAAACCCAGGCAGAATGCCTTTTCCCTTGTCCTTCCTTCTTTTCCTCCTCATCCTCCTTTTGAGTCTGTTCTATGGTTTTTCTATGCCTGATGCTATTGTCCCAAAAAGTTATCTAACAGACTTAGAAATTCTCCTACTATTTAACCATTTATGGGAATCTTGTTCTTCCAAAACCCATTTCAGGGCGCAGCCAAAGAAATCCCATAGGGACAGTGTGGAAGCTGAGTTACACACTCCCCTTCCAAGATCCTCCCAGGATTGGCATGGGAATGAATCTGAGTAGACAGAAAAGCCCTTCTGGCTTGTGTCTCTGCCTTTTATATACAAATATGACTGGCAACAGATCTCCCAGATTTTTGGCTGCTTTTACATATATTATTTTATCTTGTAAAGAAGTCAGGGGATATACTACCATTCCCATTTTACAGGTGAAGAAATTGAGGCACCAAGTGGTTGAACAATTTACTTAAAATCACAAAACAAATGACTTCATGAGACTCAAATTCATTCTTCTGACTATCTGATACTCTTTGCCTTTAAAAATCAGCTAAAGGACATAGATCATTATTGCTGTTTTCCTCTCGCACTAATATATTTCCTTTCCAAGTCACCAGGAGGTCTATTGGACAGTAATCAAGCTCTCATCTGGAGTCTGTTAAATGTTTCAACCTTTGGTTTGACTTTTGTCTCTTGTCCTGTTGCTTCATCATGCTGGGAGTTTTGCACTCAAGAGGAGGCTGCAATACCCCCACATTTCTTTGCACATCTCAAACAGTTTGTCTTTAAAAAGACGTGTACATTAACCTAAAAATGTGGAAACAAACACATGAACAATCAACTTTATAAATATAGATTGAATGACTGCAACTTGAGCCAAACTCATGTCAGACTAGGGTGAATGAAATGGCCCCAGAGGGAACTGCTTGACTTGTAAATCTTTCTGAAGATTACAGGACCATGTGCTCGATCTGGTATCTTGGTTCTTTGGAAAAACTAGAATTTGCTTCCTGAAGATTAGAAGACCAGAGAAACAGCCAGGTTTAATTCAGGTAAATCTGTGAACAAATACCAACACTAACAATTCAATTTTTTCTTTTGGGGAGTAGTCTGTACTTGACTTGGACAAGGACAAGGTGTGAAGAAATTTGAAGCTATTTTTGGTGAGTCACATCTCACTCCATGTACAGTGCAACTCCCACCCCCACCCCTATTAATTTTCTCATCAGTTGGCCCCAGATCTATTTTTGCTGGTGCTCCCTTCAAGTTTCAAGTTGTTACTACTTCTTGCTTTCTGGGATTACTTATTTCCCAGATCTCTTAAAGTAAAAAGACCTTGTTTGCTTTCCAGTGCTAGTATGCTACTGTCTTAGGTTAGTTACAGGGTTGTTGATTGATTGATTGATTGATTGATTCTTTGTGACCCCATGGAGGTCTTTTTTCTTTTTTTTTTTTTAAATTTTTCTTTGGAATGTTTTCCTATAGTTACATATTTCATATTCTTTTCCTCTCCCCCAAGCTCCCAACCCCCCTTAGCTGATGCACAGTTCCACTGGGTTTTATATGTATCATTGATCAAGACCTAATTTTATATTATTGATAGTTGGACTAGAGTTATAGTTTAGTGTCTACATCCCCAGTAATATCCCCATCAGCCTATATGTTCAAGCAGTTGTTTTTCTTCTGTGTTTCTCCTCCCATAGTTCTTCCTCTGAATGTGGCTAGTTTCTTTCTCATAAGTCCCTCAGCCTTGCTCTAGATCCCTTGCATTGCTGCTAGTAGAGAAGTCTATTATGTTCAATTCTACCACAGTGTATCAGTCTCTGTGTACAATGTTCTCCTGGATCTGCTCCTTTCACTCTGCATTAATTCCTGGAGGTCATTTCAGTTTACATGGAATTCCTCCAGTCCTTTATTCCTTTGACCACAATATTATTCCATCGCCGACAGATACCACAATTTGTTCAGCCATTCCCCAATTGAAGGGCATACCCTCATTTTCCAGTTTTTTGCCACCACAAAGAGCGTGGCTAAAATCTTTTTGTACAAGTCTTTTTCCTTATTATCTCTTTGGGGTATAATACAGGGTTATTTATTAAGAAATATGATGGGAATATATGGGAGTAGGAGTGGAGGATGAAGGGTATTGTGCAATAACACATGAAAAAGTTGAGCTCAGAATTTGGAAAGGTTTTTTTTTTTTATAATTTTTAACTATTTAATCCTGAAGGACATTTGATCACCTCTTCTTAAGGCCTCTTTGTTTAAGATTCTGCTTGGTTTACACCTTGATATCATTAACTTGGTTCTAGTTCCTTGATACAGAACTAGTTTATTAGAGCTGCCTTCTGTTCTATTCTTCTGTTGTTATACAACATCGAAGTCTGGATCCTAGAAGGGGACTTCCTTTATGTAACTCTTCTGTTCAGTCATCTTGAGATGAGCTTCCCTAAAACCTTATTACATAGAGCAGTGGTTCCCAAACTTTTTTGGCCTACCGTCCCCTTTCCAGAAAAAATATTACTTAGCACCCCCTGTCACATACTATCACTGCCCCCTTATTCACTGCCCCCAAATGCACCTGTGGCCATCACTGCTCTCCTGGACTGCTGTAGCACCCACCGGGGGCGGTGGTGCCCACTTTGGGAATCACTGATATAGAATAAAGTCTCTCCCTCCCTCTTGACTTTTATAAGAAAGTATTCTTCCATACATGGATCCTGTAACCATCTCTCCATGGGTTTTAGGTTTTGGTATCTCCTTTATCCTCTTTGGAAATCCAGAGCCAAACAAATGTGGTGTGACTGGGGATTTGTCAAAGTTTATACAGCACCAACAATATTCATGCTATCTTAGTAGAAAGAAATAGCTGAGTTTATGATCTAGTTAGCAAGAATAATTAGTTAAAATAGGAAGCTACAAGAATGCTTATTTTTTGTATCTCACCCTGGTTGCACTCCTGGCTCTCTCCATCCTATTCCCTGAGATCTCTTCCTTCTACTTACAATTGAATTTGTCTTTAAAAGCTGTTTAGAGAATATATTTTATGCCTTTTGTCCTGGGACACATTTTGTGGTATTGACCATAGGTAGAAGAATTCCTAATTATGACTCTTTGGGGGGCTCTGTGGTTTGATTCCTTCAGAAGTTATAGGCTTTCTTGTCTCCCTCATCTCTGTTTTGACTAGCCCTCTAGCAAAACCTACAAGTCAAATTTTTGTCTAGCTCAGCCCTTGACAGAAAAATCTCCTCCTCCACCTGCATCATATTGCCTCACACCTTGGGGATTGGGTCCACAAATCCCTCCATGGCTGCTTACAGTACAATGATTTCCTCTCTAGTCCTGAACCTCTGTTTACACCTCTAGCTTCCCGTTATTAGATAAACTAAGTTGGCACTTGACAACCTAAAAAGATCAAATATTCCTCCCTGTTTTCATCCAGAAAAGCAATAATAGCAATCTATTAATCTACAAGCATTTAACATGTTTACTATGTGTCAGCCACTATAATAAATTCTAGGGAAAGAAGAAAGTGAAAACAATCTGTCCTCAAGATGCTTACATTCTAATGGTAGGAACACAGTATACATAAATACATCCAAGTAAGCTATGTACAGAATAGATTGAAAACAACTTTAGAAGGAAGGAACTAGCAGCTGGAGGGATTATGGAATGTATCCCACAAAAGGTGGTATTTGAGCTGAGTCCTGAAGAAAGCCAAGAATTCTAAGAGGTGGAGGCAAGGAAAGAGATCATTGTAGGCAGGGAGAATAGCTAAATCAAAGGCGTAGAACCAGAAAAAGGAGTGGCAGGTGTAAAGAACCTCTATTAGACCAGTTTTGCTGGATTATTGAGTGAAAGGAAGGGAATAAAGCCTAAAAAGACTGGAAAGTTAGGAAGAGGCCAGATTGAGAAGATCTCTAAATGCCAGAGGACTTTCTATTGGGTTCCAGAGGTACAGCAATTGGTAGCCCTAGGAGTTTATCGAATAGCAGGTAGATATGGTCAAATCTCCAATTTAGGAAAATTATTTAGGAAGCCATAAGAACAATACCACCTGAAGTTTATAAGACATTTTTCCTACTTTATTGCATTTGATTTTTTTCCCCATCTTCCCTCCACTCTGGCTAATAATTGGCGATAGTCATTTTTCTGCTAATTCCCACTTTTTAGCAGGGTAATATAACTTGGAGATGACTTTACAAGTAACTCAAACCTTTGTTTCTTGGTTTTTCCTGTAGCTTTTCTTGTGGTTCCTAAATCTTTCTCAGAGTCTACAGCGGAGTGGATACTAATACAGTGATAAAGTAAACTAAATTTCTCTGTTGACTGTCCCTCTTAAGAGAGATAGAGTAGTAGCTACTGAGAATTACCTGAACTTCCCTCCATTTGACCAATTGTTGCTCTGCCCATGGCAATGGTAATGGCTTGTGTTGAATTCTCTGTGCCTTTTTATTTGGCAGTTTTCATATTCATCACTGGCCAGGCTTTGGAGGGTGGTCTATGACTGTGCCTAGAACAGACGTTTTCTTTCTGTAAAGCCAACTGGCTCTTGGTGGGGTTTGAATCCCATGACCTCGCCTTCCCTTAATCCACTGGGCCAACTGGACCAGACATAAGAAACAATAACTCCTTTGGGTTGTGAAGTTAACATTTAATAAGGTGATTTTTATTGAGTTCACGGAGTTGAGATGTGGAAAATTAGAATTAGCTAAGGGAGCTCAGCTATACAAACATTGCTACTGACGTGTACATGCTAGATTGTCCAGCCTGTCTATCAACTCATTGGAAATGCAATCTTCCTTCCACTTTATTTGTATATGTTATGTTTATTGCTTAGAGTTAATCAATGCAGAATACTTTAAACTCCTAGGATTTAGAACCAGAAAGGGCCTTAAAGATTATTTAATCCAACTCCTACACTTTAGGACAGGCTGTGGGAAATCTTCATTTCAGTATGGCCCCTGCCCTTAACTTACACTCTACAAAAGGCAAAGTGAAATACCATCCACATGAATGTTCCAACTTATTAACAGCAACAAACAGTTTTTCCACGCAACACAGCAGTTCACTGTTTGTAGTCACAGGCTTGATTTTTGGTTTGCTACTGATATCCTGACTTTACAGAGGAGGGAATAGCAGTTGGAGGTTAAGTGATATGCACAGCTTCAGGGAGTTATTTGGCATAAGTAGGATTATGCAGCTGGATTTCCAGTTAATAGCTTTGTCTAGTGACTTCTCTCCCTCAGCTTTCTGGTTCCCGACATTCTTTCTTCATAAAAATGTCCTCCAATTTAGTCTTGTGGGCTATCTAATAGATGTAAATTGCTGCAATGATAGAAATGAAATGGGACCTTTGCGTTATTGTTGTTCTTCAGTCTTTTCAGTCATGTCTGACTCTTCAGGATCCCATTTGGGATTTTCTTAGCAAAGGCTGGAATGGCTTGCCATTTCCTTCTCCAGTGCATTTTACAGATAGAGAAACTGAGATTGATTTGCCCATGGTCACAAAGCTGGTAAGTGTCTGAGATAGAATTTGAACCCAGAAAGGAATTTTCCTGACTCTGGGCCCACCACTCTATCCACTGTGCCACCTAGATGCCCATTCCTGGCTTACAGATGAAGAAATTAGGGCTGAAATCTTAAAGGTTAACCAAGTCATCAAAAGACTATTTGGCTAGAGAGAGTTGGAGCCAGGTCTCAAATCCTAGCCTTCTGACTCCAAGACTTTTTAATCTGGGCTTCTCTGTCTCCATTCCTAGGAAAAGAACTCCAGAAGTATCTGCTGATAGTGCATGTGCATATTTTTTTATCAAAAGATATGGTTGATTGAAGGTTTTATAATTAGTCATTATCTTTTTCATTGAGATCATTATTTAAATTACATGAAAGTCAATACAGAAACATGAGGAAATGATGGAGATACCCTTAAGGGGAGAGGCAAATGTTTCACTGTCAAATTATGTTGAATCTGTACATGCATTTTATTTCAAAAAGCCCTTTTGCTACAAGATCTAGAAGGGACTTAGAGATCATTGAGTCTAACTTTTTCATTTTATAAATGAGAAAACCAAGATCCACAGTGGTTAAGTAAGTTGTCCAATTTAGTTCTGTTTAATTCATTTCAACAACATTGCTTAAGTACCTCCTATATACCAGGAGATATCATGATATACAAGAAACAGTATACGATGTGGAGGCAAAGGACTTGGTTTCAAATTTACTTTGTTATTTCCTACTTTGGTGACATTGGGCAAGTTCCTTAGCCTCTCTAGAACCCAGTTTTCTCATCTATGTAATGAGAGGGTTGGACTAAATGGCCTCTAAGGCTCCTGCCAGTCCTAAATTCATGATCTGTGGAATACAAATAACAAAATGAAAAACTGTTCT
Organism: Gracilinanus agilis; assembly: GCF_016433145.1. Taxonomy (NCBI): domain Eukaryota; kingdom Metazoa; phylum Chordata; class Mammalia; order Didelphimorphia; family Didelphidae; genus Gracilinanus; species Gracilinanus agilis. The sequence continues at coordinate 448,377,523 of NC_058133.1, forward strand.
ATTCTTTCAAGCACCTTATATTCTACTGGAAACACTATAAAAAGAAAAGCATTTGATTGGGTAGATTAAAATGGAGCCATATGGGCTCTCTTTGCCAAGGTATATCCTATATGAATTTAAAGAGAATTAAAGATTCCCTTATAAAGTCAACAAGGGATAACTTTGGTCAACAGTTTTCTGATTATTAGTGTCAGCTCATGGAACAACTATTGTGAGCCACCAACACTGATTTCAACCAAGGCCTTGGGAAGTTAATAGAGTTGGCAAAGGTCACACAGCTAATATGTCAGAAGTGGGATTTGAACCTAGGCATTCTTGCCTCCATTCAACACTCTACTATGTTAATATGAAGCATAAGATAGGAAAATGATGCTTGCCACTTTAATGGAAAATGTAGATGTAAATGGAAAGATTCCCTATTGAGGGTGAGGTCCTCTAAACAGACTTGTTTGCAGATAGTAGGAAGATCCTCCACAATGAGATCTGCAACCACTTGAAAGTGTATAGTCTAATAAACTAAATTGGAAAAACCAAGTGGATGAAAAATGTTTATTTTCTAGGTCTTGATATGCAGTTAAATGGATAGACTACTGAGTTGCTCTATCAGTATAGATATCTTGGACAGTCACAGAAGAATGACAATGACAATGAACTGAGTCCAGAATTGAAAAAGAGGAAGAGAATTGAAAAAGAGGAAAATTGGAATAATAATAATATAATTTATATAGCATTTTAAAGTTTGCAAACTTGCAAAATCCAAATCAAATATTCTTTGCTACAATTTGTGCTTAAATTTCCAGAAGTAATATTCTTTAAGGTCACCAGAGCAGCTTACTAGGTATAACACAGATATGATTGTTTGGTTTTTTATCAATTGCAGTGACATATCGGGGACATTTTCCAATCAACCTATTCAGTTTATAATCTGGGGAACAACTTTATTCAGTACTTCTGCTCCATTGGCACCCTGTGAGAGGAAAAAAAGATATTTCCTGATTAAGCTGTAGCATAGTGGGAAGAGAGCTGGCTTTGAAGACAGCAAGACCCTCAGAACAAATATTAGCTTTGTGATCCCGGGCAAATCCTAATCTCTAGGTATTTCAGATATCATTTTCAGACTATAAATTGAAGAAAAGGTATTAACCTAATTGTTAGAGAAAGTTCCTATCATAGACATTACTTTAAACCAGTGAAATCAGTCCCTATCTTTATCATGGGTACTGCCTTCAAGATAAATCGATTGGCTTGGAGCTGCTCTTTTGTATCTCTTGGAGGATGATTTTCAGTGACTGGAACCATCTCCAAGATGAACAGGCTAACTCAAAATCGTAGAGGATGATAGATTCTAGTGGGAGGAGCCACCCCAGAATACTTGCCTAAAAAGTCAGTTAACAAACTTCTCTTTTCTCCACATTTGTAGGGACTTTAGATGTCATTTAGTTTAATCCTTCATTTTACAGGAAATTGAGATCTAGAGGTAAAGATATTGGTTCAAGATCTCATAAGCTGTAAATATAAAAGGAGGGATTTGAACTCAGTGCTTTTGACTTCATATTGGTTACCACTTCTAAGGTATCATTTTGCCCCTATTTTGAGATCTAGACATGATTATATTTGGAGATTTTTTTTCCCTCAATGGACATTCTTACTGGAGGCGATATAAGCCAAAGAGAAGGTAATCTTTTGGGAAATGTTCCAAGATTGGACCCAGTCTGTTTAGATCCCTGGTCTGTAGGTCCCGGGCCATGGGTTTCTACAAGTATTTTACTGAGTACGTACAGTGTTCTACACTGGGCTGTGCTTTTCAGTTGAATAGCATTGACTAGGACTTTTATGGAAAGAATTTCCTTTGTGTCCTAGATGAAAACAACTTCATAAGGACATCTTTTTTTTACTAGTACCAAATACTTCCTAGTACCTTGAAGAACCATTAAGAAACAAAATGAGGCAAATGAGAGAATACAATGGGATGGAATATTTTATTATAATCTTAAGAGAAGGCTCTTCATTCTGTTTACATATTTTTGAGAGTATGCCTTCCTTAAATTGATGAATGGACCATGCAGATCACGCCAACTCTCTCTATTTATTATTATTCAACAATGACTTCACTTAAAGACCTTGTGCTCCTGTATTGCTTTGAAGTAAGCCACTTCTTTCATTTATTCCAGGCTTGAAAACTAAAACTGCACCCACTTAGAATACCATTCAGTGTATTTTCCTTTCTTCTTTAAAATTAGAATGATCCTTAGAAATCATCTGGTTCAATAACCTTATGTTATAGATCAGGAAATTATGGTCCCAAAAGATTACATATATTAAGTAGCAAAAGGAATCTTTTAAAAAGATTATTTTTAATTTATTTTACTTGTTGTTTAATGTTATCTTTATTCTTACCATACACCAAATAGATCATTTCCCTACACATAATAGAACAGGAAAAGAGGATTGTCAAAATAGGGATTCTAATGAATCCCCTGACTTCAGGTTCAGCATTCTTTCCATTATGCACGTGATTTTGGTCTGTTAGCTGGAAAGTGGTCAAATCCTACCTCTTGGCATCTTTGTTGTCTTCTTAGTCAAAAAGTCACTTGAAGGTAGCTGTGACTTCACTTTTTCCAATAAGTTGTTTGGGGGTTGCAGTTTAAAATTAGATAATATAGTTAACTATAATAGTGATGGTGAGTCAGGCCCTGCCCCCACTATACCCCCAGATTGAGTACAGTGCCCTGCCCCCCCAGCAAACCTCCACCCCCTATTTTTCTACACAGGGGAGGGAGAAAGTGCTCTCATTGGGCTGTTGGGTAGAGGGGCAAGTGAAGTGAGGATATCCTCAGTGAATATATAGAGAGGGAGATGAGTGGATGGATAACTCAGCTCCTCTCCAGCTCTGATATCTGCAAGCTGTCCTCCTTACCCCCTGTGCACTCCAGCTGGGCTGCTGGGCAGAGGGGCAGGGCATGTGAGAAAATGTCCTCAGGTGCAGTGGAGAGGGAGGAGGGGAGCAACTTCACAGGATCCCTCTGCCTTTCTAGTAACCAACTGGGGTGTGTGTGTGTGTGTGTGTGTGTGTGTGTGTGTGTGTGTGTGTGTGGCCACATGCCCACTGAGAATGCTCTGCAAGTTATCTTTGGTACCTGTGCCATAGGTTCACCACCACTGATCTTTAGGACTCCCAGAAACATGCAATACAAATCAATTGGTTGTTGGAAACCACCCTCTCAGCTATTCTAATACAGGCACAGAGAGACATAATTTAATATTCACAAATGAGTCTTACTCTTTAGACCAGGAGATAATCAGTTATCTTTTTTTTTTTAAACCCTTGCTTTCCATCTTAGAATCAACACTGTGTATTGATTGGTTCTAAGGCAGAAGAGTAGTAAGGGCTAGGCATTGGGGGTTAAGTGACTTGCCCAAGGTCACATAACTGGGAAGTGTCTGAGGTCAGATTTGAACCCAGGACCTCCCATCTCTGGACCTGGCTCTTAATCCACTGAATCAGCCAATTGCCCCACAGTTGTCCTTTTTGAAGAGAAGCATGAACTCTTTCAGATCCAAATCAATCCACTTTCTGTCATTAACACAACAATCACCTCTTCTTCAAAAAGAATTTATCTGCCTGCCATGTGCATTCCTTTTTCCTTACATAAAATTATGCATATTGTGTCAAATACCTGAAAGATCTATTTCTCTCCAATAGAACAGACCACAAATCTTTTATAACTTTTTATGGTTCTTCAAGAATATTAGTCAAATTTGACAAAAACTGCTGGGAAAATTGGAAAACATTATGGGAGAGATTGGGTCTAGATTAACATCTCACACCCTATACCAAGTCAAATTCAGAATGGGTGAATGACTTGAATATAAAGAAGGAAAATATAAATAAATTAGGTGAGCACAGAATAGTATACTTGTCAGATCTCTGGGAAAGGAAAGATTTTAAAACCAAGCAAGAGTTAGAAAAATTAAAAATATAAAATAAATAATTTTGATTACATTAAACTAAAAAGGTTTTGTAGGAACAAAACCAATGCTGCCAAAATTAGAAGGGAAGCAACAAATTGGGAAAAAATCTTTATAATAAAAAACTCTGACAAAGGTCTAATTACTCAAATATATAAAAGGTCTAATTACTCAAATATATAAAAAAATCAAGCCATTCCCCAATTGATAAATGGGTAAGGGACATGAACAGGCAATTTTCAGATAAAGAAATCAAAATTATCAACAAATACATGAAAAAGTGTTCTAAATCTCTTATAATTAGAGAAATACAAATCAAAACAATTCTAAGGTACCACCTCACACCTAGCAGATTAGCTAACATGACAGCAAAGGAAAGTGGTGAATATTGGAGGGGATGTGGCAAAATTGGGATATTAATGCATTGATGGTAGAGTTGTGAATTGATCCAATGATTCTGGAAGGCAATTTGGAACTATGCTCAAAGGGCTTTAAAAGACTATCTGCCTTTTGATCCAGCCATAGCACTGCTTGGTTTATACCCCAATGAGATCATAGATAAAAAGACTTGTACAAAAATATTTATAGCCACACTCTTTGAGGTGGCAAAAAATTGGAAAATGAGGGAATGTCCTTCAATTGGGGAATGGCTGAACAAATTGTGGTATCTGTTGGTGATGGAATACTATTGTGCTCAGAGGAATAATAAACTGGAGGAATTCCATGTGAACTGGAATGACCTCCAGGAACTGATGCAGAGTGAAAGGAGCAGATCCAGGAGAACATTGTACACAGAGACTGATACACTGTGGTAGAATTGAACATAATAGACTTCTCTACTAGCAGCTATGCAAGAATCCAGAGCAAGGCTTGAGGGACTTATGAGAAAGAAAACTAGCCACATTCAGAGGAAGAACAATGGGAGTAGAAACACAGAAGAAAAACAACTGCTTGAACACATGGGCTGATGGAGATATTATTGGGGATGTAGACACTAAACGATGACTCTAGTACAACTATCAATAATATTGAATTAGGTCTTAATCAATGATACATGTAAAACCCAGTGGAATTGCGTGTCAGCTACAGAGGGGTGGAGGAGTTTGGGGGAGAGGGAAAGAACATGAAACATGTAACTATGGGAAAATATTCAAAATAAAAATTAAAAAAAGAATATTAGTCAAAAAAATTCATCATGCTGTGGCCAATTTAGTGATATGCCTCTGAACTTAGCAAAGCTGGTCTTCAGACAACAAAGACCTATTCTGCCAGTGGACTTGTACCCAGATTGATCTACATGCTGTTGAGAGAGTTGGTATACTTGTAGTAGACACAGAGACTGGTAATTCTGTGAGAGATTCTAGCATCTGACTATGTAAATTATGTTGTTGAAGAGGTAAATTTATCATCATTCACAATATTAATGCATTTATATTAGATCATAGAGATTCTGAGCTAGAAGGGACCTTAGTGTTATTTACTTCAAATCCCTAATTTTAGAGGTGAGGAAACAGACTCAGAGATTAAGTGGCTTCCTCCTAGTAATACAATTTGTAAGTGTCAAAGGTGGGATTTGAACTCAGTTTTTCCTGACTGCAAGTCCAGCCCTCTGATTATTATAAAATGCTGCTTTGTTGTTGTTCATTTCCAGTCATGTCCAATTCTTCTTGACTCCATTTGAAGTTTTCTTGGGAATGATACTGGAGCGGTCTGCCATTTCCTTCTCCAGTTTATTTTTCAGATGAGAGACTGCTACACCCCCTCTTAATTCATGGATCATAACATCTATAGTAGAGTGAGCTGGTCTAAGAGTAAGAAAGAACTGAGCTCAAGTTCTGCTTCTGAAAAAAATGTTTATAATATCCTGGGTAATGTGCAACAGTGGAGGAAAAACAAATACCCTGGAGTCAGAGAACCTGGATTCAAATCTTTGTTCTATTACTTATTACCTAAGTGGCTTTGGGAAGCTCACTTTAACTCTTGTCTTCAGTTTCTTCAAATGTAAAAATGAAGTGGTTGGTCTAGGTGACTTTTAAAGTTCCTTCAGTTTTAAATATATAATCCTAGGACCCTCTCAGTGCCTTTTAGTTATATAGCCTTTACACAAATCAAATATAACTCATCTCTTTCATGTAAATCATATTATCAAGGGGAAATGGAAGACTTTAACATGAAGGAAGGGGAAACGAGAAGAGAAAACTCTTTGAGACGATACAATCAGAGCCATTTGTCGATCAGAGTCCATAAGAAGTTTCTTCACTGCAAGTTCCTTATGCCAATGATGTTGCACATCTGGATCCAAAGAATATCCATGAACCAGACTGGGGAGTGTGATTCCAAGTGGATGGGGGAGGAAATAGGAAGGATGAAGGGAGGTACTTTTCTGACTAGTTGAGTAACTGACTAGAAATTTCATTTTAATGCTAGTCTGTGCTGCTATTTTTTTTTACAGTGGGAAAGTTATTTTATCTTTTCTTGTTTACGTATCCAAATGCCTCTAGATAATAATGAAACACTGATTGGGGAGAGCTCAGAAACGTGCATGGTATTGCTTTCAGTCCAACTATCAGAGCTAAAGAAGAACACCTCTCATTTCCCAGCTATTCCCAGAAGGGATCATTCTGGGGTTTTCTCAAGTAGTGTTTGAGTTGGGGTGGAGGCAGTGGAAAATGGGGATAATTTAATGACAAAGGCACCAAGAACTTCTGAGAAAGGGAAGATTTGTAAATATGAATGTGAGTTAGGGGATAGGGAGTAAGAATTCTCTGACTTGGATGCCAGGGAGCTGATTGGCTCAGGGATGGAAATTGCATAGTTACTATAGAGGTTTTGCAAGATCCTCTAACAGATAGTTTTATGACACTTTCTTTTTTGGGGGAGTGAGGAATGGAGGGAGACTTGAGAAACTACAATTTCATTGGCATGGGAACTCCCAGAGAGGAAATATTCCTTACCAGTGCAGATTTGCAAATTGCCCCAAAACTTATTGTCTTGGCTTGTTTTCTCCAACATTTAGTAAATTTTCCAGGGTCACAGTCCTTATACATCTGATGTGGGGCTTGAATGTGGGTCTTCATGACTTCAAAGCTGGATCTCTATCTATAATATCATGCTACTCTAATGTTAAAGATAATGTTGAAAGGATGAATTAGAAAGATTAGTGAGAGTACCCGCTTATTTTAATTTCTTTTGGTCTGATTATGAAAGTGGAAGGATAAAATTGCTTTAATTTCCCAATTATCCTGGAATAGAATATATTGCTAATAACCAAAGGCATCATGGTAAAGAATGCATAGATAACTGGACTTGGTGTCACTAAGACCCAGGATCAAGCTCCACCTCTGACACATGTTGGCTGTGTGATCCTGGGTAAGTCATTCAATCTCTCAATATTGAAGGAATCTCTCTAAGATTAAAAGTTGCAAAATAGTTGTTTTTGGACATTGATAGAGGTGGGTATTCTTCACTGGGAGTTTTCGACACCTGGGAAAGTGTAGATCTTTTAAAAAAATTTTGCCACTAAATGGACCCTTGAAGGTACTCTTGTGAAGTCTCAACTCTGAAAAGACACTTCAGGATGGGAATAGCAATTTCCCAATTTGATTTTAGATATCATTTCAGAGATGTTGTTTTGGTGAGGTAATTTGAAATATCTTTTATACTAGGTTATCTATATTTTTATTTAATTAATTTTAGTTAAACTATATGATAGTTTCAATAACGTTTGTTGTTTTTTTTTTTTGTATTATTGATGTTTGTCAGAAGCAGCTAATTGGCTCAGTAGATGGAGAATCAGGCCCAGAAATGGGTTCAGATGTGGCCTCAGACACTTTGTGACCTTGGCTAAGTCACTTAACTGCCATTTCCTAGCCTTTACTGCTCTTCTGTCTTGAAACCAATACACAGTACTGATTCTAAGATGAAAGGTAATGGTTAAAAAAAAGTATCTTGGAAAGTAATTAAAACTCAGGTCAGTTAATCTCAACAAACACTTATGAAATGCCTATAATGTGCAGTGAGCAAGTCTCTGAACTGGGCACTGGAAATACAGGAACAACAAAAAAGGAAATAGTCCCTGAGTGTAGGGAGATTAAATTTTACTGGGGAGGATTAGGAAAGGACACAGATAAGGAAATACAAGTTAATTAGTGATTGGTAGAATCATAAATTTTGAGCTGGAGGGGACCATGGCCATCTAACCCAACCCCACCATTTTATTTTATTTTATTATTTTATTAAAAATGTTTTAACCCTTACCTTCTATCTTAGAGCCAATACTGTATATTGACTCCAATGCAGAACAGTGGTAAGGGCTAGGCAGTGGGGGTCAAGTGACTTGCCCAGGGTCTCATAGCTAGGAAGTGTCTGAGGCCAAATTTGAACCTGGGACCTCCCGTCTCTAGGTCTGACTCTCAATCCACTGAGCTACCCAGCTGCCCCTCCAAACCCACTCTTTTAGAAATGAGGAAACTGCCTAAGGTTGCATGGGGAGTAAATGACAATGTTGGAAGGGAGGAAATATTAGCCATTGGGATGGGATGAGGTGGAAGGAAGGATCACAGAGGAAGAGGGACTTGAGGAGAGATTGGAATTGAATCTTGAAGGAGACCAGGGAAAGCAAGGAGGGAGCACATTCTAGGAATAGAAGACAGTGAGAGAAAATGCCTGGAGCAGAGATAAAAGAATGTAATATATAGATGGGGAGAAGGGTGGGATAATATGCATGAGGAACAGCAAACAGGCCGTATAGCTAGACCAAAGATTTTGTGTAGAGAAGCAAAATATAAAAAAACCAGAAAGGAAGTAAGGAATCCTATTGTAAAGGGCTTTAAATGCCCCAAAGAGGGGCAGCTAAGTGACTCAGTGGCTGGAGAACCAGCCCTGGAGACAAGAGTTCCTAGTTTCAAGTCTGGTCCCTTCCTAGCTGTATGACCCTGGGCAAGTCATTTAACCCCAGTCACCCCTAACCCTTACCTCTCTTCAACCTTGAACTAATACTTAGTATTGATTCTAAGACAGAAGGTAAGAGTTTTGTTTTTTTTTTAAATGAGGATAAAAAGGGGGTTTATCTAGAAAAAGGAAAGCCAGCTCTGGCATATTTCCCTATGGTGAAGAAATGTTCCTGAAGTGTAGAAAGAAAGGAGGAGGGTTTGGGGTAGGGAGTGGACAAGCATTGTGAAAGTGGAAATGGGCTTTTCAGAATTAAAAATCAGGGCTAACATTCAGTGGTTGTGAAGGGTTAAATTTTGGGGGTAGGAGTTTGAACAGAAGTCAGGAGAGCCGTTTCTTAAACACAAAACACTTCGTATATTATTAGGAAAATATGGATAGGAAATAGGAAGGAAGAAAGTGAAGGTCATCTTATAAGAGCTTAGAACTATCCCTAAGATCCCAATCCTAAATAAAATTTTCTAGAAAACCCTAAATTCATCTGCCTTCGAGGGCAGCGTCTTCTGCTAAAGTCAGACTCCAGCCTAACTTTTCTACTCTATCTAATAATTTACCCACTATCCATCCAAGATCATCAATAATCAATATAACGGTTAAGGCCTTAAATCCATTTCTCTGACTCCTCGCCGTCCCAGAGAGAACAGGCCACACACTCCTCTCCTCAGGGGACCCAGAGACAAAAACCTCTTCCAACTGCCAGCTGTAACTGACGAGCTCTCAGCCACACCCTTTTAACGGTCACCAACTGACAGTTTGAGCAGCGGGGGGGGGGGGGGGGGGGGGCTCTTATTCAGAAATCTTTTTGCACCCTTGCCTCTTAAAGAGAAAAAGGGAGAAATTAAGTAAAACTCTCTTAACGTGGTCAACCTCAAAGAAGAAGGCGATGTACTATGTACATACAATAATGTCTTAGAAAGCAGCTGGAAAGACAACTGCCTTTGGAGTCAGAGCATCAAAAGGTTCAAAAGTCATCTCTGAGATCTATTTACCCATGATTCCTTGGACAAATCACTAGGCCTCTCTGAGCCTAAAATATGGGGGAGTTGGACTAAGTAACCTCTGAGGGCACCTTCCAGCTTCAAATCTCTGATTCAGTGGGGGGTGTTACTAATATATATATATATGCGTATATATATATAATAAAAATTATTTTAAAAAATATCTATAATGTATACATATTAAAAATACAAATATTTTTAAAATATATATATTTTAAACCTATATCTTCTGCCTTATAATCAATATTATGTATTGGTTCTCAGGTCTGCCTTGGAATCAATATTATATATACTGGTTTCAAGGCATAGTATATATTATTTATATAGAAATAATATATATTTTATTTATATATATATATTTATATATAATATTATGTATATTATATATTGGTTTCAAGGAAGAAGAATGGTAAGGGCTAGCCAATAGGGGCTAAGTGACTTGTCCAGGTTCACACAGCTAAGGAGTGTCTGAGGCCAGATTTGAACCTAGACCCTCTTGTCTCTAGGCCTGACTCTCAATCCACTGAACTACCCAGCTGTTGTAACCCCTGTTACAAATATTTTTTTTTAATGACAATATTTACTTTAACAAAAAAGAAATAAAAGTCTCCTCCACCAAGTGGACTCTCATTAAAGCTTGGGTCATCAAAGGGGAGTATTTTCCTGAGTCCTGGGTAGAAAAATAAGTAACTTCCTTTTCTTCTAAGTTAGGGACACAGGTTAGAGTTCAGACAAGCCTGGACTCCCTCCCACTCTTCCCATCTCCAGCATTTTCGCTTCTGTGGCAATGCCTCTGTGATTAAGCTATTTAGCCAATTTTAACTTCCCGAATTCTAAGTTGGTGAACCCAGTAAAAAGGTCACTTGCTCATCAATGTGAATCATGGCAGAATCCTGTCAGACTTGGCAGAGAAAAGGCTCCTTTTAAACAACTCCACCGTTGTATCGTTGACGGCTGCACTCGTCCCCCTAAATTTGATATTTACTGGCTTTGCTGAGGGATGGACTGGGGCAACACCAAGGAGGCATTAGGCTGGTTCTGCTCTCCTCTTCCCATCGAGGGCAGAACTGAAAAGAGGAAGCCATGGGCCAGAGACTGTGGGAGCGACTTCAGCAGGGCTGCAGGAGGCAAGGAGTCATATGAAAATCCATGTGACTAACTAGAAATAATTGGGGCTTGGAAGATGCCAGTGTCGATGAGTAACGTTCCTTTTGTCAAGGAGGCTTGTGAAAGACTATTCACCCACTCGCAGGCTCTGAAGGCCAATTAGCTCTCCCCACAGAATATTCTTCCTGCCCTAGTATGGCAGCATTCAAATGATTTCATTAAGGCAGAAATATTAGAATTTAGTGGCAGTCGCTGTTTATATCCTGATCATTCAACAAGAATATGTTGAGCATCTACTAAGTGAGCTCTGGGGTAGAGGCAGAGAATAAAAAAGATGAAGAGCTGTGTGACCCTGGGCAAGTCACTTGACCCCCATTGCCCACCCTTACCAATCTTCCACCTATGAGACAATACACCGAAGTACAAGGGTTTAAAAAAAAAAGATGAAGAATCAGCCCACAATTTCTACAGGGGAGATCATGATTGTAAATCCCATCCATCTGTGATGAGTGCCTTTTAATAAATAACAAAGTGCTACTGGAGAGGGGAGAGAGAACATTAGAAAGGATCAGAAATCTGGAAGGTGTGATTCTAGAGGGGTGTCTTTTTGGATTATTTCATTTTGCAGGGGAGTAAATTGAGTCTTGGAGAAATTAAATGACCCAAGCTTACATAGGCACTAAGTATTAGAGGAGGAATTGGGATTTGAACTAGGCCTTGAAGAATGGGTAGGATTTCAAAATTGAAAGGTAAGGGAAGATATCACAGGAAATAGCAATCAATCAATCAATCATAGGATCATAGATCTAGTTCTGGAAAGGAAATCAGAGGTTATAAAATCAACATTCCCTCTACACCTCCCATTTTAGAGAAGATGAAATTGAGGACCAGGTCCATTAAATGATCAAAAAATATTCCTTCATTTTAATGCTGATAGTGTCAAGCACTGTGCCAGGTGTTGTGGATATAAAGACAAAAGTAAAAAAAAAATTTAATTGAAATATATTTTAAAAATCTTCCCTCAAGGAGATTTCATTCTATGGTTAGATGAGTTGAGGGGAATAACATAGTACATAGGCCATGGGGTTCATTCTCCAAACCCTCACTATTCTAGCAGATTAGGTCCCCTTTACTCATTTTGGGACATGGTATACAACTTATGGGTTATAACTATACCTTGCTACATCCTGCATATAATCCACATGTATGACACTTACCAGGGGGTGAAACTAGAGACGGAACAATGTTGTGCCTATATGTTTACCACCATAGCAGTAATGGTATCTTTTTTACAATTTTATTGGACTATGAAAAAGCTAGTGGGACAGATCTTGGGACACAAGGATGAAGACAAGGTTACACTGACAACTCTAAAGGAAGAACCAGCAAAAATGATTGAACAAGAAATAGGGAATAATAAATAGGGAAATACCTTAATGGGGGAAAAGGGCGAGAGACAGAAACAGTGATGCAACTAGCAGAAAAAGAGGATTCAAGCCAAAAGGGGGCTAGCATTAATTCCACTAAACACTAGGGGCAGAAACAGTGATCCCAATCCTACCTATCTGTGACAGAGTCAGATTTGGGGATCATCCATATAAAAAGCCACAAACCTTTCACAAGTTCAGAACTTGATAGCCTGAAGAAAAGGATGCCTGAATATTATTTAAGTCCCCATAAGTCAGTAAAAGAGTTCAAATGTGCAATTCGTTTGTACAAGTTGACCACAGCTTTACTAATTACTTCTCTCAAAGTTTTAGGGATGTGTTTCCTGATAATATCAATCACCATTTAACATCTCCTTAATATCATTTAACCAATAAGCATCAATTAGCATTTATAAAGGGGATATTTACTGAGAAAGAACAGCAAGAATCAAAGTAGAACAAACAACCAAAGTGGGAGTACATTCCTCTCTAACACCTTGTTACCTGGAGAAAGAGGGCTCAAACTTAAAGTGGTTCCTACAAAATATTTACTCCCTCCTCCCACCAAGCTAACTCCTGAGTGTGCCATATAGGATGGTTGAACTCCTTAGCTTGCAGGTATGGCACCTGTAGCTGCTGGCTAGATTTACTGCTGGGCTGGGTCAAGAAAGCCTGTTTCTCAGAGATAGAGCCTAACCAGATTCTGCTGCTAATTCTAGTTGCTGGACTTTTAAGAGCTTTTTTTTGATCTTTTGAAGTTCAGAAGGCTATGACCTAGTCATTTTGTGTCTCCAAAACTCTCTTAAGATAAGGAAAGGATAATGTATGGCATAAAGGAAACAGTGGTTGGGTGAGGAAAGAGGGCCAAAGAATCCTCCTCCACCCAGAAGCCACTGCCAGAGAGGAGACAGAAATTACATCCATATGAACCTTTTGTATTCACACTTAAAAAAAGATTTTCATCACCAATAACTGAGATAAGAAGAAATAAAAGATACCTGAGAATGCTCTTAATTGGGAGGGAAAGGAAGCTGCTATTATGCAGTCATTGTAGTGGATATATCAAACTTACTAGACCTGGCAGAACTTATTGTGTATGCCCTAAGGACTGGACCCTGATTGATCAGTTCTCCCACTTCCATTATACACATATAACTAGATAACATATACATGTATAGGCACAACAAATACAAATTCACTTCAGGAAGGGGCAATGACAGCTAGGGAGGGCTCAGGAAAGTTCTCATGTAGGAAATGCCATTTTAGCTATGCTCTGAAGGAAATTAAGGAAAACACATGCAAATGTGTAGAGGTGGGAAATTTCAAGGCATATTTAGGAATCTGTGAATAGACTATGAAATGATTTAGACTAAGTGGGGAGAAAAGGTTATAAAGGCAAATTGTATCAGAATGTGTTGGGTCTTAAATGTCTAAAGATGTTTAAAAAATTAATTTGTTTTATTGGTGGGAATCTATTTTCTCTCCTTCCCACTCTCATTCCCATTGAAAAGAAAAGCAAACTCATTTTAACTAATATGCATTGACAAGCAAAACAAATTTCCTCATTATGGATGTCCCAAACAGAGATGTCTCATTCTGCATTCTGAATCCATTACCTGTCTGTTAGGAAGTAGATAGCATGTTTATTACCTGTCCTTTGGAACCTCTGATAACTGTGTGAAGAGCAAATTGGAGCAGGGAGAATCTAGAAGCTGGAAGACCAATTGCAATGATTCAGATGGGAAGAAATTAGAAATTAGCGACCGAACCGAGAAGGTGGGCAGTGGGAACAAGGGCCAGATTCAAGGGATGCTGAAAAGGGAAATTTGCTGGGTATTGTTATAAGTAAGATTATGTGTGTGTGTGTGTGTGTGCAGAGGGCAAAGGCATCTTTTCTCTGCTTTCCCATGCCTTTGCCACCCTGCACATACACACAACTTTACAGTATGAAGAGAAAGTAATTAAAGAGGATGTTAAAAATTTAAAAGCCTGAATGATTGGTAAAATAGGGCTACCTTCATGCAAATAGAGAAGTCAAGAAGGGGAACTGTTTGTGGGAAGGAAGTAGAGAAAGTACTTAGTTTTAATCACATTGAGTCTGGGGTATTGGTAGGATATTCAGATAGAAGTTGGTGATGCAGGGCTGGAGCTAGGACAGAGGTCAGAGCTAAAGAAATGGACCTAAGAGTCATTTAAATATAGTGTAAGTCATGAGATGAAATCATTGAGATAAAGTACTTAGAGAAATAATTTTTAAAAAGACCACTAAGATAGACTTTTTTTTTAACCCTTACCTTCCTTCTTAGAATTAATACTGTGTATTGGTTTCAAGACAGAAGAATGGTAAGAGGTAGGCAATGGGGGTGAAATGACTTACCCAGGATCACACAGCTAGGAAGTGTCTGAGGTCAAATAGGAACCCAGGCCTCTAAGCCTGGCTCTCAATCCGCTAAACTACCTAGTTGCCCCTACTATGATACAAACTTGAGACAGTGAAGAGGTAAAAGAGAAACACAGAAAATATGTACAGAATAAATACAAAGTAATTCTATAGAGGGGGTATTTGCACAAGGCAAAAGACAGATTAGAGAGGAGAGAGGAGAGAGATGGAAAGATTAAACCACATTAAACAATTACAATATTCCAAATCCAGAGTTGGTGATAGCCTAAACTAGGTGCTTGACTGTGCCATTGAGAGAGAAGGGAGCATATTTGAGAAATGCAGTCAAGATGGAAAACAAGACTTGCCAACTGATTAGCATGGAAGATTGAAAAAGACTTTAGAACTGATGATTCCAAGATCAACATAATGAGGGCTTAGAAAAAGCAATTGATGATGAATAGGAGGTCCCTGAGAGCACAACTTGTGCTTGAGAGATGGATGCCATTGATTATTAATCATAGGATCCTGGGTCTAGAACTGAAAGGGACTATCATCTAACTCTAACTCCCTTTCCTTTTACCAATGAGGAAAATGAGACCTAGGGAGGTAATGGGGCATACTAAGTGGGATACTACACAGAGCCCTGAAGTCCTGAAGATCAGATTTCAAATCTAGCTCCAGATATTTGTGAGCTATGTGACCCTGGGCAAGTCACTAAACCTCTGTTTGCTATTTTCTCAACTTTATAATAGGTCTAATAATAGCACTTGTCTCTAGAATTGCTTTAAGGATCAACTGAGATCATATTATAAAGTGCTTAACATGGTTTCTGGTAGTTATTAAGTGCTATATAAATGCAAGTGGTGATGACAATGGTGTTGACTGGCCCAAGGTCATATAAGTAGTAAATGACTGAGTGGGAATCCAAACTTAAGTTCTATGACTACAAGCTCAATGTCCTTCCACTGTGAAACATTAGAGCCAACAGGGAGATAGTCGTATTATAGTAAATTGTGAGGAAGGAGAAATATCAGACATAACTTGCTTTTTCAAGTTTACTAGTGAAAAAAGAAAGAGCAACAGAACAGAGACATTAAGTGGTGGTGGAATTGAGGGTCAGGTGATTTTTGTGGTTTGGGATTGGAAATGCTTTGTTTGTTAGGAAGATGGGTATGCCTAACTCCCAGCCTGGAAATGGCAGGGAGAGGAGGGCAAACTGATTCAAAAGGTGCCAGAAAAGGAAAATAGGGATGGGAACAAGAGCCCAGGCATTGGACACAAAATTTTGTTACTATCATCCATGACCACTATGCCTACTGGTTTTGCTTAACAATTGTCCTTTGTTATGAGATTGAGTTTTATGGGGAGGGTTTCTGCAGAGGGGGGATCATAATACATGAAGGCAAAACAACGATAAAAGGCAGATCGATAAAGGTTTTTTTTTAGTACAAGTAGAGAGATTTTCCTTATAAGAAAGGACAGATGACAGGGATCATAGAGTTTAGGATTTTAGGATTATAGAATCACAGATTTAAATCTGGAATGCCATTGAATCCAACCTTTTCATTTTTAAAGATGAGGAAGCTAAGCACTAACCCCAGAAAAGTGACTGCCCCAAGGCCACATAGAAAGCAATAGAAGCCAGTCTTTTGACCCCAAATCCCTTATCTTTCTCATTGTACCTCACTGGCTTAAATCAAGTAATTCACCAACCAACCAACCGTTATTTATTAAGTGTCCATCCATCATGTGTCAGGCACTGTGCTTGCTTCTGAAGAGATAAGTAAGATATGTAACATTTGAAATAAGGACAAAGAAAGTTGAAGAGACCCACAGCTTAGCTTATAAATCATCTGATCTTTATTAAAAATCAGCAATGGATTATTTGCTGTTGAGAAAAAACTGATTCTTTAGCAGGAAGATTGTCAGTTTCATTGGATTCTAAATCCTGTAATCTGAGGCCAATGTCCAGGCATTGTCAAATGCTTTGGAGAAGAAGGGCTATGGAATATTCTTTTGCTAACTTTTCCTCACTCAAGTAAAGGAAGCCAGTATCTGGGATGGTGTATCCTTGACTACCAATTTTGTTTTCCCAATAACTTACTGGTAAGTAAAGCTTGGTAATCTCCAGTGGTATTCCCCATCATAAATACGAAAAACTCTGGCATTCTAATGTCTTTATAACTATTCTGCTTATTGTATTTTACTAAAGAGTTTCCAGACTTATAAACATAATCATTAGAACAGGTTCATCTCATGTTCATGATAGATTTTTTAAGGGAGGCAATGTGGCTTACTAGATAGAGTGCCAATCTCAGAAACAAGAAGATCTGAGTTCAAGTCCAGCCTCTGAAACATTCTAGTTGGGTGATTTAAACTCTTGGTGCCCTAGGCAACTGTCTAAATAGATAAGTTACCAATTTGAATCATTGGAAGGAAGTTCCATACTAAGAGTTCCCTACACTGTCCCTCTTCCCAACCCTCCTCCCCCCAAAAAGGTTCTCTTTATGCAAGAATCTTCATTCTGTTTATAAAAACCACTTTGGGTGAACTCTAATAAATTAATCCTGTTTTTGAATCAGAGTCTTTCTCAGTTCTCAGGGAATGAGGAGCTTTGGTCCTCAAGAACTAATTCTTGGCACAGTTATGTGACTTTGGCCAAGTGATTTAACCTGAATTTTAGTTTCTTCATCTGTAAAATGGAGTCGATAACATGCTACTATCCATATAGGATTGTGAGAGGGAAAAAGTGCCTTAGATATCTTGAAGTGCTGCATAATTCTTGGAAAATCCATTGGAGCTAGATACTCGACTACTAGTTGAGTATTAGGTATTAAGGTATTAGGTCTAGTCTTCAGGTTTCACTCTGTTTGGGGATTGGCTAAGAATTCTGAACTGAAGGATCCTGACTCCCAGAATTACACTCAAGTCACCTGATTTTATCCTTCCCCCAAATAAGTTTTTGTACAAGCTTGAATTCTGCCAGAATTCTTTTGAAGCTTCTATTATCTTTCACTGGCATAATGATAAGTCTATAGAGAATAAACTAATTTTGTTTAAGTCATCACATATAAGTTTAGTGGCAGAATGATTTCTAAAACTATCTTGACTATAACCTTTGAACAAATGGATTTATTTAACACCCATAAACCAGGGCAATAGAATCTATACTTTGCAATAGTCCACCATTGAAGCAATGTAAAACAATCTATGGATACTTTTGGAACCTTGCCAACGACAGAGACCAGGAATCTTCAGAGTCAGAGTCAAGAAACATTTATTAAGTGCCCAAGGCGTGCCAGTATTGTGCTAAGTGCCAGATGTACAAAGAAAGGAACAGTCCTTGCCCTTAAGGAGCTCACAATCAAAAGGGAGAGCATAAAGATAAACCCAAGAACTAGGGCTGGGAATGGGGAGGTAGGGAAGGTTTACTTGCTCAGGGACATGATGAAGTCCTGCAGCCCAGGTGGGAAATGATCTTGTTTACTGAGAGTTTCTGAGTTAATTTCATCTTGTAGAATGATGGCTTTCTGAAGATGAAGAAAATCAGGGAAGTAGCTGACGAAAATGATCAGGAGAATTCCCTGGCTGTTCTCCTTAGATATTAGAGGATTTTGTATTTAACTTTGTATCCTCATAACCTTGCAGGTTCCTGGTACAGAGTATGTGCTTAATTAATGTTTGTTTATTGAATGTTTAGATTGGTGGAGAGTGCAGCTTGGGAGTGAGGACGATACAGGGGTATGATGTAGAGAAAAGTGATTAGTTAACACAGCTAGATAGAAAGGGAGAGAATATGACTTATTGAAAGTAAATGTATATATTCCCTAATTGATAAATACTCAAAGGATATGAATGGGGAGTTGTCTGAGGAAGAAAGTGAAGTCATTAACAGTCATAGTTTTTAAAAAATTCTAAATTATTATAATTAGAGAAATAAAAATCAAAATGACTCTGAAACTCCACTTCATATTGGTCCATTGGCAAAAATGTCCCAAAAGGAAATTAATAAATGTCAGAGGAGCTATGGGAAAACTGATATTTTAATGCTCTGTTGGTAGAACTATGAAGTGGTCCAGCCATTCTAGAAAGTAACGTGGAACTATTCCCAAAAAGCTATCAAACTGCACGTACCTTTTGACTCAATAATACCACTATTAGATCTGTGCTCTAAAGAGAAGAAAATGTCTCACATGTACAAAAATATTTATAGCAGATTACTTATGAAGGCAAAATATAGGAGACTTTTTTGATTGTTCATTTATTAGAGAATGAATGGCTGAACAAGTTATAGTATGCAAATGTGATGGACAACCAGGCCAGGTAGCACTGTGGTTAGAGCACCAAGTCCAGAGTTGAGAGGGCTTGGGTTCAAATCTAGCCTCAGAAACCTCATAGCTGTGTGACCTTAGGCAAGACACAACTCTGACTGCCTAGCCCTTGCCACTCTTTTGTCTTAGAATTGATACTAAGACATAAGGTAAGAGTTTAAAATAAATAAATTTTATATAATACTGTTATGATATAAGAAATGATGAAGAAGATGCTTCTGAGAAAACTGGAAAGGACTTGTATGAATTGATGCAGAGTGAAATGGGCAGAACTAGAACCATTTATATATTAGCAACAAATAATATTGTCAAGAAAAATAATTTTGATCATATAATGACCAGCCACAATTCTAGAAGACTTCTAAAGAAATGTTGTTCACCTCCAAATAGTGATAGACTCAAGGTGAAGATTTGAGACCACACACACACACATACATGCACACACATGCTTTTTGTTGATGTGGCCAATTCAGGCCATATATGTTTTTAGTGAGGATATAATTTTTCTTTTCTTCTTACTATTGGGGAGGACTGGAGAAACAGGCAGGAGGGAAAGTGAATCTTTGCAAAAATAACATAAAATTTAATTTTAAAAATGAACAAAATCTGCCCTGATCACATTTTAAAAAGTAGATGCACATGCTAGAGAGGCAGCATTTCATAACAGATAGATAACTAGTCTCAGAACAAGGATGGCACTTCCATTCCAGTCCTTCCTCTAACACCCACTGACATCAGGACCGTAGGCAAGTCACTTTAGGAGAAGCATATTGCTCTAGACAACTCTCCAAGATTGTAAATTGCCCCAAAAGATTCTGAGTTGTGTAAATAGAGGAAATGTCTTTATTTAAGAATTCCCTATGCTGTCATTTAGGTGGCAGAGAGTGCTAGACCTGGGGTCAGCAAATCTTGAGTTCAAATACGGCTTCAGATAGTATTAGATGTATGATGGAGGGCAAGTCCTTTAGCCTTCGCGTGCCTCTGTTTCTTTAACTATAAAACACAGATAATATCTACCTCCCAGGGTTGTTGTGAGAATCAAATGAGCTAATGTCTGTATAGTACTCAGCACAATGCCTGGCACATAACTGGTGTTTAATCAATATTTATTTCCTTTCCTTCTTCCTGCATTATTCCCTATCTCTAAGGAACATGCTTATATTGGCTTCTATTTGGCTCTGGATCCCTGAGTAAATACAGGGAGCATTTCAGACCTTTTGGTGGGTATGGAGTTTTTAGGAGAACATCCACTTAGATTGTATAGAAGTTATTGAGAATCAAGGCAATGAGCAGTGTTGGGCTGAAAGAAGGGAGGGAGGAGGAGGATGGGAGAAAGGAGGGGAATAGAAGGTAGGGAATAGGAAGGGAAGGAAGGTAGCCAGGTTAACCCAGTCTCCCCAGGGCAAATTGACCAGAGCCCTTCAGAACTCAATAAAATCAGGCTACACTTTAGGGATAGAATAGCTGGGTTTATTTAGGTTAGGAAAAGTTAGGCAAGGGAAAAAGGCTAGGAGTTAGATCTCTGAGGGGACCAAGGCTCTCTGGTTGGTTGAGGAAAAAAGGCTCTCCTCTGGGCAGGGGAAAAAGGCTCCACTCCAAAACTCTGGCTCTCTCTTTCTTATATACTTTCTCAGACACCTCCAACAAAGGAAGTGGGAGGTATCTGAGGAAGCCAATCCAAAGGAATAGTAGAGCGCTTACTCTAGCTGGTTTCTGGTTAGCAAGATTGCATGAATGCTAGAAACTAATGCTAGGACTTATGGAGTATTGACATCTGTAGCATCAACGCCTTGGAAGACGTAAATATGTGATTGACAAAGTTCTGATGGTCCTGGTCATCTTTGTGTGGGAAAAGAACACAACTCAGAAGGGTAGGGACAAAGATGAAGAAAAATATAAGATTAAGAACATCACGAGTGAATTAGTGTTGGAGCTTATTAGATTCTACCTTAGAAACTCACTTAGTAATCATAGTGGGGACCATTTCAAGTGGCTGATATGATCCACTTAAATCTGCAATTTTAGAATTTTAGAATTAGAATATTTAGAATACCATATTCCCTTAGAAAGAGAAGTTGAAAAATATACCTTAAAGAGAGCAAGGTGATCTATAAGAAGGCTCCATGACCTTAATTTGTTAAGAAATAGGTAGAATAATTTAAAAGGGATATGCTTCTGGTAAATCCAAATATAGATCTGAGAATGAAAACGATATGGACCTAAAAGTCCAGATCTGATGAGAATCCAAGCTGTTGTATCCTGTATTAGCAGAAACTTACAGAAGGCACGCCCTGAAATAGAAGGCCAGTAATAACTACCGTGATTCATATGAGGGTTGAATGGCAAAGATAGACTTAATTTCCAGAACTGCTTAATCAAAAAGGCTGAAACCATTTCCGCAGTCGTCTAAAAAAAAGTGTTGGTGGAACATATTGAAGATAAACTTTGACCAACTGATCTAATGCCAGTGAAATTTCTAGAAGGTGACTCAAGGACAGCATGGTCAGAGGGTTCTTAAAGTCATTTATAAAGGGGGTCTAAGACTGGAAAAATAAATGACAAAAAAATTTCAGGGATTAATTTTACTAGAGTAAAAGGAGACATAGATTAAGATAGTATGGAGGAAGTTGAACAAAGTCCAAGTTCTCAAGGTGATAAGCTAAATTCAGTTATTAACTTGTAGTAGATGGGTGTAAATTCATTCCCATATTAATACTTAAAGTCCAATCTAGGGAAATATTAAAAAAAACCCCAAAACTTTTAAGATGGGATTTTTATTTTTAAGGTGAATATTTTATATAGAAATCTTTTTAAAAGTAATATACCATTTCCCCGTAATTACGCATAAAAACAATTTTTAACATTTTTTTAAATTTTGAGTTCTAAATCTTCTTCACCCCTCCCATTTTAATTCCTTTTTCCTCTCCCTGAGATGGCAAGTAATGTGATACAGATTTTACATGTGAAATCATGTATAATATTTTTCCATATTTGTCATTTTGTGGAAGAGATAGCAAATAAAAAAGAAAGAAATGTTTTGGTCTGCCTTCAGCCTCCATCAGTTCTTTCTTTGGAAGGTGGATGGTATTTTCCATCATGAGTCTTTGGGCTTTGATCACTGCATTACTGAGAATAGCTATGTTATTCGCGATCGTTCTTCAAACAATATTGCTGTTACTGTGTATAATGTTCTTTACATAGAAATATCTTAATAATTGCCATGTGCACCTTTCCAAATTCTGTGAAGAGTTGCATTGGTGGTTTAGTGGTAGAATTCTCACCTGTCAAATTCTGTAAAGTTATAAATTCTGCAGCAGCTTACTTAAAAAAAAAAAAAGCAACAACAACAACCAAAAGGCTAAACAACTACACATTTTTTTGAACTTCCCTATTTGAAAGGGTCACCTCGTATGACTTGGGACCATAGTTAATCATTGTGGCCCGCTATCATAACATACCAGTTTTTTCTAAGGTTTTGCAGCTGAGACTCACTACAATTAAATGAAAACAGACCAAATTTCTATGAACTTCCAGAAATAAGTCCTGTGTAAACTAAGTCAGTTTTGATAAGTTCACATAGGTAAGCTGAATGCTCACCTTTAGCTCATGTACTTCATATTAATGAAGAGGTTCTAGTTTGACCACCAACTCTTTAAGATATTATCAAAAAGGGGATAATATCTTATCACCAAATGGCCTCTGCTTAACAATTGGACATTCCAAAAAGAGGATATTCCTCCAATGAACTTTTCTCTTCCACTAAAAAAAGATGAGACCTTTCATTTATTTTTATTTTGGGTCTCCAAATCTAAGATCTTGGGACCAGCTGATGACCAGTAATGCAGTTAGGTACGGAGGTTACAGTGCATACTTTTCTGTGAGAATAAGCTCTCAGCAACTTCTGTGGAGAAACAGGTTTATTAAGAAATTGGGACTAAAATAGCTTTCCCACACACATTCAGATGAGCTTCCTAAGCATAAGTGTTGTGAGACATTGGAATGTGTTACCAAGGGAAGCTGAAGGGAAGTGATAGCAAACACTGTCTCTGGAATGGTCTGAATGTAGTCCTCCCCAGACTGGATTGCCTCCCAATGGACTCTGCCACCCTAATATTCCATTTTGTGATTTCTGTGGATAAGTAGTATGTGTTAGCTAAATAAATACAGACTTCATTGGAACCAGATTTTAAATGACTTAATGCTAGAAAACATCAGCAACGACCATTCACCCAAATGACACTTGGAGAGAATGTAATCATCTGGTTGATTGGCATTTCAATTCATTATTCCAAGTGTTTCATAGTCCACAGATTTAGAAGTAGAAGGGATCTTAGATGTTACTTAGTCTATTTTCTTTTTTTCCCTAATATTTAAAGACTTATTTGTTTGTTGCATTCATGTATCTTCTCTCCCTCCCCTTATTAGAGAAGGCTTCATTTCACAAAAAAGATCTATGTATATATAAAACTATGCATTACTTATTTCTATTTATCAGTTCTTTCTCTGGCATATATACAAATCATTCTTCAAGCAATATTTCTCTTGCTGTTTTTTCTTCGTTCTGCTCAGTTCACTCTTCATAATTTCAAGTAAGTCTTTCTATATTTTTCCAAAATAAACCTATTTGTCATTTCTTATAGTGCAAAGGTGTTCTGTCATAATCATATGCCACAACTTGTTTAACCATTTCCCCAACTGATGAGCATTGCTTCAATTTCCAGTTCTTTGCCACCACAGAGAGCTAATAGAAATATTTTTAATATATAGATTTCCTTATTAAAAGAGGAAATGAGATACAAGGGTAGATGGAAGATAACCTTAGAGAGGGAGGGTTCAGTAGCTCAGGGACCGGAGAAATTTCAACTCAACTAGGAACTATGACATGGGAACTAAAGCTCTGGGAGATACTACCATCTTGGTAAGGTACTGAGTCTGAGCCCAGGGATTAAATGCTAGCTGCCTTCTTTTTTTTTCTCCTCAGGTGTGATGACTACATAACTAGCTTTGATAGGGACCTTGAGATGCTTATTTTATAGTTAATCAGAGTAAAAGAGTCTTAGCAAAATGTTCCATTTGAAGAAAACTAAATTTTCTAGCTATGTGACAAACCGAAATATCTCAGATGAATAACTTTACTATGATTAGGAACAAGTGTATTACAAAATAAAATAGACCTTTCATAATTTGTGAAACATATTAAACAATAAACAAATGGATGAAAAGAATTTATTAAATGATTTCTATGAGTCAGGCACTATGCTAAGTAGGGATATGAATACAAAAATCCATACCATCCCTTGGTAAGAAGAGTAAATGTAGCCCCTTTCTGGAATCCAAATCTGTGTCAAGGAAACAACCACAGAGATTCAGATACTTTCCCAGGATTTTATTGACCATTTGAGCCTCCAAAGTTTGTGTAGGTTTCTAGAATTATTTGAAGAGGATTCTGGGAAAGAAACATAGGATGATAAGGAGGAGTGAAAAGACTAAGTTTCTCCAGCTTGAGACCATGTGAATTTTTGCAGAGTCAGGCACTTAGCGTCATATCTGCTTTTTTTGCTTTTCCTAGCACAGCAATAGTCTGCCCAGTTAACAATTCATTTGAGCCTGGGTAAGAAGGACTGACCAGAGTCCCCTGCTGCACTAAAGATAGATCTCTCCTCCCCAGGGCTTTGAGTTGGGGAGAACAAGATCACCCTTAATTGAAGTTCTCTTCTAGAGTCTGTTCCATTTCTTTCTGTGAGAAGAAGGCACCAACGTGGGAAATTCCCTGGTTTCTGTGGTTCCTGGTTCATTATATAACTTCAGGGATTCCCCTTCCCTATCCCCCTCCTTGCTTTGATTTCTGTCCATTCCTTTCAAACTATTAATAATTAATTAATTAATTAATTAATTTTTATTTTTTTATTTTAAACCCTTAATTTCTGTGTATTGACTTATAGGTGGAAGAGTAGTAAGGGTAGGCAATGGGGGTCAAGTGACTTGCCCAGGGTCACCCAGCTGGGAAGTGTCTGAGGCCGGATTTGAACCTAGGACCTCCCGTCTCTAGGCATGGCTCTCAATCCACTGAGCTACCCAGCTGCCCCCCAAACTATTTATTTTTAACCTAATATTATATAAAATCTGTTAGCAACCAATAAACTTGGTTTGTATGTAGATATATGGGTATTAGAAATGAAAAGCTAACACAGTTTTGATAGTGCAATACTCATCCAGTCCCTGAAGCAGAGGCAGACACTTGAGATGTGGGGAGGAAATAAAAGAGGAGGGAAAAGAGTGGCTAGGTGGCACAGAATATAGAACACCAGATCTGGAGTCAGGAAGACATGAGTTCAAATCCAGCTTCGACACTTACTAGCTGTGTGACTCTGGGCAAGTCACTTAGCCCTGTTTGCCTCAGTTTTGTCATCTGTAAAATGAGCTGGAGAAAGAAATGGCAAACCATGCCAGTATATTTGTAAAGAAAGATGGAGGGGGCAGCTGGATAGGTCAGTGGATTGAGAGCCAGGCAGTCCTGGTTCCTAGAGACGGGAGGTCCTAGGTTCAAATCTGACCTCAGACACTTCCCAGCTGTGTGACCCTGGGCAAGTCACTTGACCCCCATTGCCTACCCTTACCACTCTACTGCCTTGGAGCCAATACACATTATTGACTCCAAGATGGAAAGTAAGGGTTTAAAAAAATGGAGTTATAAAGAATCAGACATGACTAAAACAATTGAATAACCCAAAGGGACAAATGATCAATGGACCTCTCCCAAGGAACTCTCAAATCAGATGGTTCTTCCCTAGTCAGCTCAAGGTGATGATAGTCTAAATCAAATTATATTCTCTGAGACTTGTAATATTTTTGTTCATGAGTTAAAAGCCCGGATATTATAGAAAGAGAATGTTCTTGAGGGAGGCATTCTCCTCCCTTCCATCCTCTATCCATAGTCATTGCTATACAGAGTAATTCTAAAGTAATAACCCTGTTAAATGTATGCTATATAGGTTAAATACCATATA
Source organism: Gracilinanus agilis (assembly GCF_016433145.1). Classification (NCBI taxonomy): domain Eukaryota; kingdom Metazoa; phylum Chordata; class Mammalia; order Didelphimorphia; family Didelphidae; genus Gracilinanus; species Gracilinanus agilis. Next base: position 448,403,695 of record NC_058133.1, read on the forward strand.
TATGTATATATATGAGAATCTAAATTATATTAAAAAAGAAAAACAATCTAATTCTATTGCTGATTTTTCTCTAGGTAAGTAGGATATATTTGGGGCGATGAAGTGACAGAGTATGGATGCTGTTCTAGGGTTGGATATTTGAGAATGTCAAAAATATCTCGAGAAAGGACATCGATACCACTTTTTTCTCCTAGAAATTTTTATTCTGATATTCTGACAAACCCTAATTGAGCTTAATGCAGTTTTTATACCTTTATGCACAAAGGTATTTAGTTTTTCCTTGGTTCTGCCAGCATTTTTCACATAAAAACTTTTATTTTTGATTTAAGTCTTCTACTCAGTAGGACTTTTTCTTTACAAAATTAAAAAAAATCATGACTACTAAACTTTCTAGAAAGGAACTGAGATAAAATAAATAGAAAGGTATTGTCGAGGTCACTTAATCCAGCTCCGTCATGTTACTAATGAGGAAACTGAGTCTAAAGCGGTTGTAATTTGCCTACAATTCTTCAGTCTCTGGCAAAACTGGGACCAGAATCTAGGTTTAGCACTCAGTGAATGACTGGACTTTGAAAGTGATGCCACAACTTCCTTTAGGAAAATGAGCCAGAGAATAGTGCTCGGTGGCTTCTTGGGATGATGGTCAGTCCTCTAACATTTCACTGCCATAGTACTTTCAACAATAGTTGGTCTCAATGACAAAAACTTAATATAAGCAGAAACGCTAAAGGAATTTAAAGTAAGATAAAAATTCCTGTGGGATGGAATTAGTCAGGCGATGCTCACTTCCAAGTGAGTATCTTTTCTTTGGAGCTCATTCCATGTAATAGGAAAGAATGGGGGTTGAGCCCCACAAAACGTAATTCATGTGAGGTTTTTCCCCTAAAGGTCAGGGTTGCAGCAAAATGGCTTCCTGTGAGATCCTTTGAAAAGTTGATGTAAACTGTCAGACGGAGATTCTATCGTGATGCCACCAGCTGCGTGCTTTCATGTGGGGATTTTCTCACTCTTGGCTTGTAGATGAAAAACGCCTTTCCCCAGTCCCTTTAATGTTAGTGCCTTTTCTCCCAAGTTTATTTCTAATTTATCCTGTTTACATTATTTATTCACAATTGTCTGCTTGTTGTCCCTCCCATCAGATTGTGAGTTCCTCCTCAACAGGAATGGTTTTTTTTTTTGTTTTCTTTTTTAATCTTTCTTTGTATCTCTGCACAGTGCCAGGCATTTAGTAGGTACATAACAAAGGCTTGTTGATTTAACCTGATTATTTGATTTATCAGCTCCTATCTAAGAAAATTGAGATTTCTGCTGTCAGACCTTTAAAAAAGTTATATTAAGAGATACTTTCTGATCGTGTGTATGAGACTTGGACTCTCATTAAATAAACTAATCACACACACACACACACACACACACAGAAAAACCCAACAAAAAAAAACACAAAGGGGAAAGCTAGATAAGGAAGCATTAAATTAACTAAAATGTAGTTTTAATTAGGCCCTGCCTTATGAATTAGTCTCTTGAGTGAAATAAAAAGAGGACAACTTAACGGGATGAAGAATGATGGATGCTTGCTTACATGTCAGGAAAATTTTTAAGAATAAGTTCATTGGGGGCAGCTGGGTAGCTCAATGGATTGAGAGGCAGATCTAGAGACCAGAGGTCCTAGGTTCAAATCTGACCTCAGACACTTCCCAGCTGTGTGACCCTGGGCAAGTCACTTGACCCCCATTGTCTAGCCCTTTCCCTCTCTCCTGCCTTGGAGCCAATACACAGTATTGACTCCAAGATGGAAGGTAAGGGTTTAAAAAAAAATCTTGACTCAGACACTTCCTAGCTATGTGTGACGCTGGGTAAGTCACTTAAACTCCCATTGCCTAGCCCTAGCCAATACTACTCTTTTGCCTTGGAACCAATACACGGTATTGACTCTAAGATGGAAGGTGAGAGTTTAAAAAAAAAAAAAAAGAGTAAGTTCATTGTGTTCAGGATTTAGACTCAGAGGAACTGGAGACCTGATGGGAGGAACAGAAGAAGAATGAAACTGGAACAAGCTATAAGAAGCCACATGGAGCTGAGAGTGGAAGTATCAAGCAGAAGTAATTGTGGCAATGAAAGGGCTCAGGGCTGTGGGAATGAGGCTTCATGGGCTCAACAGACATGAGATGCATCAGGCCAGAAGTTGTGTTTGTGAGATATTCTCCCCACCTCCATGCAATAGAACTAATGGTATTACTTCCTCATCTCCTTATCTTGAACTCCTTCCTGAGAATCTGTACACTTTTCTTCTGGTCATGGTGTGGTGGTGGTGGTGGTGGTGGTGGTGATGGTGTGCGTGTGTTTATGTAGGAGTTTGTTTGCCTTCCTTTGTTTTCAAGGGTTTTCTTATTTTTATAAATAAAGGTAACCCATGTACAATCCAGATCAAATTGCTTGCCAGCTATGGGAAGGGGAGGGAAGGGAAGGAGGGAGATCATTTAGATCATATAATTCTGGAAAACCTATGTAGAAATTTATTGTTACATGTAATTGATAAAAAATAAGTAAGCAAAATAAATCTAAATAATGGCAACATAGGTTGGAGATTGTACTGATTGGAATGATTGGGAGGAAGTAACTGAAAGGGGAAACATCCTAAAAGGGGAAACAGATATAGATATAGATCTAACACTGAGGTATTTCCCACCTCCCAGAAGCCTATCTCTGGATGGGGCTTCAGAAATAACAAAAAGACGAGGAGATGTATAGGTTCTTTGCCATTATTCCTCTGAGGGGGAATAAGCATTTATGCTAGAGAAACCCACCTGGACATTGCATAGTAGAGTCAGGGGTTATCATGCCTCTTAGTCCTATTATAAATATAATTCACAATATTAAAGGATTAAGTTCTGATTCATGTTTAACAAGCTCCTACTAAGTGCTTGGTAGTGTGCTGCTCTCAAAGAACTTATATTCTAATGAGTATAGGGTCAATGGTACAACATAAATATAGATAAATATAATACAGAGTAGGGAATGAAAGGGCAAAGGAGAGATTGAGCAATGAGCTCTAGAGAATATTTGAAGAAGGAGGTACTAATAGTTGAGGAAATTATGGAAGGTTTTGTTAGAGAAAGTAGAATCTGAGCAGAAAAAATTTTGTTAAAATAATGAGAGAAAAAAAGAGAAGAAATCCTTGAAGTCATTAGTCCCCAAAGTAAATTACAGTTGCAAATATGAGGGTACATCTGGTAGAGATGCCTGAACAAGTCCATTTTTAGCTGCTAGTATTTCTCAGCTCGGTTCCTACACCTGAAAAGGGAATGAGTGGTCTGGAGTGATATAAACATTAGGGGTACAATTCTCAATTCCTGCTGTTCCTTGGAGTTCTGTAGCCTGGCCCCTTAGCCTTTGAGTTTCTCAGGCCATTCTGGCATTAGCCTTCATAGCATGGTTTCATGAACTGGTTTTTATTTTTGCTTTAAAAAATATTTTTGGGGCAGCTAGGTTTAGTGGATTAAGAGTTAGGCTTAGCCATGAGAAGTCCTGGGTACAAATGTCAACTTAGACATTTTTTTACCTGCGTGACTCTGGGTGAGTCACTTAACCTCCATTGCCTAGTCTTTACTGCTCTTCTGCCTTAGAACCACTCTACAAAATTGATTCTAAGACAGAAAGTAAGGATTAAACAATTTTTTTTGGGATAACTATATTTAAACATAATTGCTTTCCTTTGTAATCATATATATACAGTATCTACATATATTTATAAATTTTACATTTTGTGTATTTTAATAATCTATATATTTTGTTTTATTATTTTAAAGACATTATTTGGATAAGGCATCCATAAAACTGTAAAGGGACCCATGCCATGAAAAAGGTTAAGGATCCTTGCTCTAGAGACCTTCAAAGTTTTAATCAACCAATCAATCATTTAGTCATTGAACGTTTTATTAAACATTTACTATATGCCTCATGCTGTGTTAAGTGCTAGGGACCCAAAGGAAAAATGACCCCATCTGGATGTAAGATGAAATTCAAGTCCTTTTCTTCTATCTTCTCCCTTCAATAACTTTCCCAGAAGTCCCAATGATCACCATCACCTTGCTTAATCTTTGAGGCAAGTACACTTTATTTTTTTTTGTAAAAATAGTGGTCCTTTTTTTTGACATCACAGTCATTTTATAGTTTTTCCTTTGATCTCCTGTTGTTTTGTGAACAAGACACTCCATCTCACAGTTCCAGGCTTCTGGGAGACCTGGAATGCTTTCCTTCAAACCGTCAACCTCCCTGGCTTCCTTTAAGTTCCGACAACACTCCACCTTCTACAGGAAGCCTTCCCCAACCCTTCTTGATCCCAGTGCCTCCCTTCTGTTAATGATTTCCTATTTATCCTATATATAACTTGCTTTGTATGTATTAGTTTACGTGTTGTTCTTCCCCATTAGATTGTAAGTTCCTTGAGAGAAAGTACTGTCTTTTCCTTCTTTTTGTCTTCCTAGAGTTTACCCACAGTACCTAGAACAGAGCAGGAACTTAATAAATGTTCGATTGATTACCACCCCCAACCCTACAAAGATTTCTTTTGGAATAAAGAAGAAATAGTTAAGCAAAACTAAATGATAAAGTGACCATGTTTAACTATAAATGCAATATTCCATAACATAGTCTCTCACTTCTCTACCGAGGAGAGAGAAATGACACATTTCATTTGATTTCATTTTCCCTTGTTATTCAGATGGGAAAAGGCAGAAGAGGGAGAAAATAACACAACGTCTGCCACAGTCATAACCTCTGTCCTCCATTCAGTTTCAAAACCCAGTATTTGGCTATGATTTTGAAGTCAGGCCAGAGGGTCAGCTGGGTCAATGGTGGCCATGGTGAACTTATAACTTATAAAAACAAATCTATAACAAACTTGAAGGATTATCTAAACATTAGGCTTAGCCAAGGCTCATAATGGATCACTGGGACTAATTCCTTTGGGTGGGAAGAAAGCACAGAGGAGGTCCAGTGCCTGGATCTGGTCTGATGGCTCTTGCTGTTTACTGTCAAAGTATTCTCAATGCTGATGCTTATGTGTATTAGCTAGAAAAATTTCATGTAGGTTCAGTATTATTCCTAATCTTCTAGGGTATAATAATGAAAATTCATCAAATATCGGTTAGGAAAATAAGTCCCTGCCACTGCCATGAATATTACTCTACAGAAGGTATTGAGTTTGGTTATTTTAGGCATAATAATCATATTCATGTGACTTGGGTATTTGTGTCTCCTATTGAATGGATTTATTTGTTCAGTATTTTTTCTCCTGAAAATTGTGTCTTACCGCCCAGAGAGGTCTTCATCTCTTTCTAGTGGAAAGAGATGCCAAGTCTTTTCAAATGCTATTCCAATTGTATATCTATACAGGCAGATATTTAGATAGTCATTTCCTGGCTCTCAAATGCTCAGCATGTGGTGTAAGGTCAAATCTAGATTCCAGAGCATGAATTTACAGTAACAGGAACACAGTATTTCAGGGACACAGCTATCAAATAGAAAAGTATGCAGTAGAGAGAGAACTGGAACTGACATCAGAAAAATCTATCTCAGAAACTTAGTAGTTTAATGACTGTAGTAAGTTACTTAAATTCTGCCTCAGTTTCTTCATCTGCAAAATGTGGATAATAATAGCACCTACATCTCTAAGGTTGTTGTGAAAATCAAATGAGATATTTATAAAGTACTTTGCAAACGTTAAAGAACTTTAATTAGCAGGAAATAGGGTATTGGCAACCAAGAAAGAGTATGGCAAATATTTTACCTCCTCCCAGATGCATTCCTCCATCACTTGTTGACAAATCCTTCTCCAACTCCTTTATTCGCCCAATCCCTGCACATCCTCACATTTTCCTGGGCTACAAACACTCAAAGGTCCTTTTGCTTCTATTTTATTCTCCTGTATCCTGCCTTTCCCCTCTGTTGTACTCAGTGTAGGCAAGGATGGCAGTAGGAGAAAGAGATTGCTTACATCCTGCTACTAGATCTAGGGACCAGTATCCCATGGAATAGTGAGTTAACTAACATTTACTATGCACATTTTAGGCACCAAGTTCTACTAGAAATTCAAAGAAAGTTAAAATAAACAACCAGAAGACAAAAATATGTTTTTAAAAAACAGTTCCTTCCTTTCAGGAGCTAACATTTTATTTTATTTTATTTTATTTTAAACATTTATTAATATTCATTTTAACATGGTTACATGATTCATGCTCCTACTTTCCCCTTCACCCCCCGCACTCCCCCCACCCATGGCCGATGCACATTTCCACTAGTTTTGACATGTGTCCTTGATCAAGACCTATTTCCAAATTGTTGGTAGTTGCATTGGTGTGGTAGTTTTGAGTCCACACCCTCAATCATGTCCACCCCAACCCATGCGTTCAAGCAGTTGTTTTTCTTATATGTTTCTTCTCCTGCAGTCCTTCCTCTGAATGTGGGTAGCATCTTTACCATAAATCCCTCAGAATTGTCCTGGGTCATTGTATTGCTGCTGGTACAGAGGTCTATTACATTCAATTTTACCATAGTATATCAGTCTCTGTGTACAATGTTCTTCTGGCTCTGCTCCTTTTGCTCTGCATCTGTTCCTGGAGCTCTCTCCAGTTCGCCTGGAACTCCTCCAGTTTATTATTCCTTTTAGCACAATAGTATTCCATCACCCGCATATACCACAGTTTGTTCAGCCATTCCCCAATTGAAGGACATACCCTCCTTTTCCAGTTTGTTGCCACCACAAAAAGCGCAGCTATAAATATTTTCATACAAGTCTGTTTATCTATGATCTCTTTGGGGTACAAACCCAACAATGGTATGGCTGGATCAAAGGGCAGGCATTCTAGGAGCTAACATTTTAAATAGAGACAACATGAACATAACTATCTCAGCATCCCTGTCAGGCGGGTGCCAGTTTTTCCAGTAGCAGTCTCTAGATTTCTGTCTCCTCTTCTTCCTCCAACTAAATTTTCTCTAACTGCTAGAATTTCTTTGCTAAGTGAAGCCTTAATATGCGTGCTGCTTTAATGCTTTGAAGGATCAGGGGATTGTACATGTTATATATAGACTCAGAAGAAGGTCTGGGGGTTCTAGTTATTACTGACTTGCTTTTCATGAATTAATTCAAAATATTATATATGCTCTGCAGTCAGCTAAAATTTCTGTGCAGTCTTGGGCAAATTATTCCTGTGCTCTAGGCTTTAGTTTTCCCATGGGTAAACTGGGGGCGAGATATAAGCAGTGGGTTCTCAGTTAAGAGAAATGTAAGATTATTCACAGAAATAATACATTTAGGTTTTGGAGAATTTCTATGTACCTAGAAAAATGCAGTCAGCACTGAAAATTTTAACCTAATAATAACAGGAATAAATAGTCTTTGGTAAATAATTTTCTATATCACATCAGTCAAAAATTGTTTAAAAGGTAAAGAGAATATAAGCCCCTGATCCAGTTACTTTTTTATTTATTATAAAAAAGTATTTGGCAGGATATGTTGACACACACGTGTAAAACTACTGGGGGAGATTGAGGCTGGTGGACTCCTTGAATTCAGAAGTTCTGAGCTACAGTAGGGCTAAATCCTATTGGGTGTCAAAAGCTGTCTGGGACTAATGTGGTAAGACCCCAGGAGAGGAGAGCTACCAGATTGCAAAAGGACTGAAAAGGTTGAAGAAAAAAAAAAGGAGGTTAAAAATTCCTTGAACATTGGCATTGGAATTGGGCCTATGAGTGGCTGCTTCACTTTCAGTCCAAGCAAGATAGGGACGTCCAGTTTTAGGGAAAAAAGAAAGGCCTTTGACCTTAATACAGAAGAACATGATCTTTGGTATAACATAATCTTAAGAGAAACAGGCTATCTCCCATGTCTATGCTAAGGTTATACAGGATATCTTGATAGAAAGAGTTTCATTCTTGTCATTGAAGATGTCTTATGTATTGTCCTCCAGACATTTTAGGATAATATTTGCTGAATGAAACAGATCTGAGAATATTACATGGTAGCCTCAATAAGAGCCACAGTGACTAAAGATAGATTGTCCTAACAGCTCACTCAGTAAAAACCAACTGGATAATCCAAATGGACTTTCTGTCAATGACATGCCATTGCTAGGCAATCCATTGAGTTAATCCAGTGATTCCCAAAGTGGGCGCCACTGCCCCCTGGTGAGTGCTGCAGTGATCCAGGGAAGTGGTGATGGCCACAGATGCATTTATCTTTCCTATTAATTGCTATTAAAATTTAAAAAATTAATTTCCAGGAACGCTAAGTAATATTTTTTCTGGAAAGGGGGTGGCAGGCCAAAAAATTTGGGAACCACTGAGTTAATCCATTGGTACACATACCTTAGACAAATTCTAAAGATGGCTAGGTCTAGGCTTCAATACATGGAAAAGAATGGGCTGGATTTGGGAAACTGTGCCATATTTTCAATAGTCCTAGGCTGCTATCCAGGCACAAAACCATTGTGAAGATGACCCAAAACAGAATAAGGAAATTCATGGTCATAAATAAGTGGTGGTACATTACCAAAGATGATTTACATGTAGGAAGGGGCAAAAAAGATATCCAGGAAATGTAGGATCATGAAAGGATATAGTCCAGTCATCGACTAAATCAACAATTTTATCCAGTACTACCAGTCTAGAAATCCTAAAAAATAAATTTAGCTTTATATAACCTATTGACGAAACGATATCAGGTCTTCATGATGAACCGTCCATTTTTAGGTGCTTCCCAATCAACTATTCCTTTAATAATACATTTTAAAACTTTGTCACCAATTATAATCAATTTCGTAGGTCTGAAGATGATTTTCTTTCTGTTTCTTAAAATATGTGACAATTTCCCTTCCCTTAGTCCCAAGAACTTCAGCTCTTTATGATTTTCAATGTTCATAAACAGTGGCTCAGCATCATATGTTCAGTTACTATTATAGGATGTAGTATATCCAAACTGACTAGCTTGAACTCATCAGGGGTATCATTCTGTGCTTTGTTTTTGTTGTTGTTTAGTTGTTTTCAATTATGTCCAACTTTTTGTGATCTTTTTGGGGGGTCTTCTTAGCAAAGATACTTGAGTGGTTTGTCACTTGCTTCTCTAGTTCATTTTATAGATGAGGAAACTGAGGCACACAGTGTTGTGACTTACCCAGGGTCACACAACTACTAAGTCTTTCTTACACTAAGCCCTTCATTCTATCCTCTGTGCCACCTAACTGCCAGGGGGTACTTTGTTACTATCTCCTTATTCATTTTGGATTTCAGCTCCCCATTAGCCACTTTTGCTTTGCCCTTTTAGTTCAAAGACCTTAGAGAAAACAGAAACAAAATAAGAGTTGAGTATTTTTGCCTTCTTTTGACATTAGTGTTAACATTCTACTCTGTGATCACTTACCCAACTTGCCCTCTCACTTGGCAGGCTGGCTCCCCAGAGGGCAAAAATGCTACAACTTAGAGAATTATAAGAGTAATGCCTTAGATGGCTATTTTTCAAACACTAGATCATAAGTTTCCACTCTTGTTCTTCCCTCTAACAATCAGGCAATAGATTCAGTTCTTTAGCAACGATTCAAAAGGCAGAGCAAGAATTGTCATAAAACATTTCCCTCAGTATCAGGGGCAAAATAGAGTGTGTGGTGTGTGTGTGTGTGTGTGTGTGTGTGTGTGAGAGAGAGAGAGAGAGAGAGAGAGAGAGAGAAGATTTTTTGCAACCTTTGGGCAGGAAGTGGGCAGATCTACTCTATCCAGCCTTTATTGGCTCAGTCTCCTTCCTTCAGTAAGACATTCTATATTGCCTTAAAGTGATGATTAGTCCCAAGTAACTTTCCATACTCCTTTTTTTTCTTTTTTGAACTTTTTTTTAAGCCCTTACCTTATGTCTTAGAATCAGTGCTATGTATCAGGTTCCAAGGTGTAAAGGACTAAACAATGAGGGTTAAGTGACTTGTCCATGGTCACACAACTAGGAAGTGTCAGAGATCAAATTTGAACCCAAGATCTCTCATCTCCAGTCCTGCCTCTCAATCCACATAGCCACCTAGCTGAACTCTAATATTGCTTCAGGTTCGAGCCACCAGGTCTGGATACACTACATCTCATTGTAGTGACAGGGCAACTAAGTAACTAGAGAAAAATTAAGACTGCAGTCTGTTAATTCATTATATATTTTCTTGTTCAGCCTTAGAGTAGAGGTAGGATGGGGCTGGGATGATTACAGTTTCCTCTCCATTTATGCATTTTTTCATAGTAATTCAAATTAGAGATTGGCACTGCTTTCTCTTCTACTATCATCCATTTTTTCTTTATGCATCTTATATATGCCTACTTCTTTACATGTTATTTCCTTCATTAGAATGTAAAACTTTTTGAGGATAGGGACTGGGTTTTATTTTTTTCTTAATTTGTCTTTTTAGCTCCAATGCTTAGCACAACTGCTCATTAGCTGACTGACAATTGACCCACACAATTTATTCTGCCTCTCAGTAAAGCAATAATGGAAAACATTTCTCGGAAAGAGTAGCATATACTGGAAAGTGCATTGATTCTAGGGTCAAAGGAACTGTGTTCAAATTCCAGTCCCAGTACTTAATATCTGTGTGACCCTGAGTGAGTCAATTTGTATCTCATGACCCAAGTTTTCTAATCTACAAAATGAGGGAGTTGGACTGAACTATCAGTTCTAAATCTACGATTGGTTATTCAGTATCCAGAAGGTTGTTTTGTTTGGACAACCAAGACAACAGAGAACCATAAATTTTTCTTTTCCCAAAGCATGGTAGAGACAAAAACCAAGCAGCGGCCACTCCATCCCATAGACATTTTTGCTAATGCTCTAAGTAAGGATAACATTGATGCTTACTTCATGTGTGACCTTAGACAAGTCACTTCTTTTCCCTGGCCCTCAGCTTTCTTTTCTTCAAAATGAGAAGAATGGATAACAAGGGCACTGAGGTCCCTTCCCATTTTAGAAGCATGATGCTAGTATTCTGACCAAAAATGAGAAAGTGCCTGTCCCTGCTTCATAGCTTGTGAGCTAAATGTTCATTGTCGTTTAGAGTACCAAAATCTTTCATCTGGGCATCATAACTATTAGTATCTCCTCTGAAGACTTTAAGGATATCTACATATACACAAGCACTAGTGTATCTACCTGCTTTTCTCCCTGTAGACAACCCAAGTGTCTTCTCAACTTAAACGAGTCATCTAAGGTCCTGAGAGCCCCAAACAACATCAACATCTCTGGGACTGCAGCTCTAAGAAGCTGAAAAAAAGGGGGAGCTTATTGAATTAAAAATCAGTACTCATATAGGCTGGCTTAAGTAAATTCTTTGGTCTTTTCCATTAAGAAGCTTTGGCATCAGAGACAGAAATGGGAATATACACAATTGAATTTGATTGTGGAACCAATGTCCTGTCGTGGATTGTTTTGGCATTATGAAATTTACTCGAGGTCCTCTGGGTGATTCTCTCCCAGTCCTGAGATCTTTATAAAAAATGACCAGAGAGAAAAGTTTTTAGTAACTTCAGAGAGGCCCTTGGGTTCTGGATCTGGGTTCACCAGCTAAAGGAAGATTGTTTCCTGGAAACATAGCTTTTGCTTATGTAATAAGCAATGACAGGCTTTATTATCTTATTAATATTCTCTTTAAAGTTTACAGGTAGCAAGGCAAGGAGGGGGAGCCCTTATGGGAATTATAAGAGAAAATTCCACCGTCTATTGTTTTAACTAATGCTTGAAAACTTTTTTTGGCAAAGATCTTAATTCTGGTTCCTGCTACAGGGCATTTTGAAGTTCATCCAATGGGAGATGAGACTCCATCCTCTATTTATCCCTTGTTTGCTGGCAACTCCCACTGTGAGCATGATATTAGGCTTTCTGGAGCCAATCCCACCTCCTCTGGGATGCCATAGTCTCAGTGACCTCATGTCCTTCCCTGAACCAAGCTCAGGATTGTCCCTGCTGCTTTTATCTAGCAGCGGGGTTTTCACAATACTCTTCTTTCATAAAACATAGTTAATTTTGGCTGTTTCGATGTCTGTTTAGAATTCTCTTTTTTATTTTAAGGGTCTCTTTAAGCTTTCTGGGAAGAAGATTATAAAGAAAAAGAAGCAATTGTCTTGGAGATTTTGCTTGTGGAAATCAGCTAGCCAAGGTTGACAAATACCTTTGGTATATAGTATGACAATGTGAGTTAAATATCAGAGATAAGGAATAAAGGGGGAAAATAATTTAGTGCTTGGAGGAAAAGCCCCTTGGTACTATTTAAAGATGAGGTTCTTTACTTTTCTTATGTCATGGACCTCTTTGGCACTTTGGTGAATCCTATGGAACCCTTTTAAAAATAATGTCTTTAACAGTTGAAGTAAATGCAAATTTTCATTTAGAGGTTAGTGAAAATAAAGATGTAATTATTCTCTATTCAAGTTAATAAGACTCCTTGAAATTTGTTTACAGATTCCAGGTTAAGAATGCCTTTGTTTAGAGAGGTATTTGGGATATTCAGATTCTTGCTTGTTTGCTCTGACATTTAGTTCTCGGTTCTGTAAAGATTAAAATTAATATATAATAACTAAGGACCATATTTTATAAAATGTATTAATAACTAAAGTAAAAAAAGCTAGCTAACCAAGCCACAGTTGAGGGGAAAAAAGAGCCAGAGGGAGGAGTTACAGAACTATATAAATAATAATGTAAGGATGCATGTAAACAAAAAGGGAAAAGGAATTTTGGGATGAGGAAAGAATTCTGGGAGATGGAGTCCAAGGGTTCAAGATTTTTTTCTAATTACACAGTTCCCATTCTAGACTATTGATATGTTTCCAGTCCTGACTCTATCTGGTTATTGAGTTCCTGATCCTTTCCCATAATTAATCCTTAGTCTGCACTCCCAACCTTACCTTAGTTGTTCTGATCTTAGCTTCTCTTCATATACTTACAACCCACTACTATCCATAATCCATTGTTGCCCGTGCCTTGATGTCATAGGAGCTGACAAATAAGCAAAGTTCTATTGTTAAGCTAGCCCCAAACTTGGATTGTTGAGCACATGGTTTGGTGAGGAAAGTGGCTCAAGTTTAGGACAAATTGAATCAATGATGAATGAGATAAAGGTCTAAGAATGGTGGCAGTTAAGTAATAGGGAAGAACAACATCAAAATTAGTCCAAGAGTTTATTTTTTTAAAGTTGCTCTAAGAAGCCATCTTTAAGCATATTGTTCAAGTTCACTTAAGTTTAGCTGTTTTGAAAAGATCTATTTTTCATATAAAATTGAAGAAAAGCATTTTAATTTCATTTTAGTCAAATATGCCTTTATTTACAAGACCACATGTTTACAGCTCACCATTCCTGTTAGAAGCACACCTAAATTAAAGGGACAACTTTCTGAGAGGAGAACAAACCCCTAGGAGAGACAGATTGATAAAATGAAAGTTATATGTAAACTCTGGGTTAGAATTTCTTTCTTGAAACAAACACTGGTCCATGGGGTCATAAAGAATTGAACCCATCTGAATGACTGAAAAACAAGAACATACTTTGGGGATTTTGCATTTGTCTGGCTTGTTTGCTTCCACTCAAATAATCTGTGAGTCTTTCATTCTCTCTTCCGTCCCTGCATTACTTACCCTGTATTCAGTTACCAACTCCCTTTAAAATGACTTAACTTAGCGGATTGAGAGCCACGCTTAGGAACAGGAGGTCCTGGGTTCATATGGGGCTTCATATATTTCCTAGTTGTGTGACCCTGGGCAAGTCACTTAAACCCCATTGCCTTGCCCTTATTGCTCTTCTGTCTTGGAACCAATATTGATTCTAAGATGGAAAGTAAGAGTTTTAAAGAAATAAACAAACAAAACATCCTCATCCCACTACTGACTCACAAGGTTCAAAACATGAACAGGTTTATTAAGAAGGTAAAGGAACCGAAAGGAACTCATACATGAAGCTATAAAAATAACAGAAGTCAACAATGAATGACCTCAGAGGACTGTTCAATCAAGGTCCCAGCAGTGGGCACCAATAGCTTGCTCCACCATATAAGTATTCATCTAAGGAGTTCCTCTGGTTTTCTGCTCAGGATTCCCTTTCCTAAATTCATGCTTTGGGAAATTCTAACACTATTCACTAATCCTCCTCTTCCTAGTCTCTTTTGTCATCTTATTCTTTCAGCAACTCTCCCCTACGACATTTCTTTGGAGCCACCCCCCCCCAGATGATAATCATTCTTTTCTCCAAGAGATGAGACTCTCTGGCCTTTGTTATATCCCAAAATACAGTTTCAGGTGCCTCTGTTGTTCATCTCCCAGGTCTTGTACCAGGGACAGGAGGAATTATTACTCTTTGCACTATACAAAATGGTCCCTCTCCCCATTTCCATATTGGTTCATGGTGACTTATCACAGCTTACATTTCCTATGCTTTAATATTTGGATGGGTCTCCTTTCATTTATATTAACATTCTCCATTGTGCTGGAGACATAATTAATTAATTAATAGCATCGTATACTGGGTTGTGTCTCCAATTGTATCTCAGAATATTATGACTCTTCTGGGCAATTGGCTGAGATTATTCCATTTAATCATTTCCTCATCTGTAAAATGAAAATAAAAGAACCTACTAGGGTTCTTATGAGGACCAAATGAAATAATATTTGCAAAAAGCTTAGCACAGTGTCTAGTAGGTATGTAATAAATGCTTGTAATCAAGGGCAAGTAGTCTAATTAAACAAAATTTAAAAATGGAATCTCTGGAAATGGAAACAAAAAATCTATAAAAGTCAGCCCAGAATATACTAGGAAATAGGAATGTTAATTACACTTAGCATTTTTGCTGTAGACATTTATTTTGAACCATTTGAAGATAGGATCCAAGAGTGACCAAAGGAAAAAAGTACCTATAAGGGAGCAATAACAAAGAATAGTAATTCACATCAGGCTGTGAAAATAAGGTTATTGCCATGGAGTTTTCTGTTCAATGTGTAGAGTCTTGTGCTTCCTCTCCCTTGGCAACAGCTTGTAGTTTAGAAACTCTCCTGGTCATTAAATTCCAGAGACTCCCTATTCCCTTTAGGTTCGAATATCAAATATGATATAGGAAACCCTTTACAACCTGTCTCCAACATACGTTTCTTGTCTTGATATTTTTAACTCCTTTTTACATGCTCTGCTATCTGGCCAAACCAGCTCTCTGACTTCTCTTCCTACTTGGGGCTCTATTTCCCATCCTTGTACTTTTTTTTTTGCATTGGCTATCCCCTCAAGTCTAGAAAACATTTTCTTCTTACTCCCATCACACAAAATCCTTGGTTTCTCTTACAGTTCAAATCAATGTGATCTCCTACATGAGTCCTTTCCCAGTCTCCCAGCTTCTAGCACCTCTTCTTCAAGAAATTATCTTGCATTTATTTCATATGTATTGTGTAGATGTGTACACATGTTGTCTCCTTCAAAAGACTTCTTGAGGGAAGAGATGTTCCATTTTTGTCTTTGTATCTCCTAGCACTTTGCGCAGTGCCTAACATGTTCAGTAGTTTCAGTTGTGTTGTACTCTTTGTGACCATAATTGAGATTTTCCTGGAAAAGATACTAGAATGGTTTGCCATTTTCTTCTCCAGTTTATTTTTATAGATGAGGAAACTGGGGCAAACAGGGTTAAGTGATTTGCCCAAGATCACATAGTTAGTAAGTGACTGAGATAAAAATGGAACTCAGAAAGATGCATCTTCTTGACTTTAGGCTCAGCATTCTATCCACTGTGCCCACTAGTGTATGGTAGATGCATAATAAACATGATGATTGATTGATTAATTAATTAATAAAACATAATCTTATATAAGCATGAGACCTGATGAAAGCCAGAACAGAGAGAAGAATGTTTAATCTTTGTGGTGCTTCATAGTAGGTAGCCCTCTAGTATAAGGTAGAATCAAAACGAATGCTTCTAAGTCAATTTTGGTGGAGATTTAAAGAACAACCATTCGGGAAAAGCAATTTGGAACTATGCTAAGAAAATTATTTTAAAAGATCCAGAGATCCAACTGTTAGGCATATTGTCCAAGGAGTTTTTTTAAGCTTTAATTTCCCCCCCACTTAACCACTTATTTTCTTTCCCTCCCCCTTCTGCCTCCTTTACCACCAAGAAGATCAAAAACAGAAAGACAGACACAACCTCCATTAAAATACTTATCCCAATGCTTATTTTGTGTTAACAAAGACCAGGGGAAAAGAAAAAAATGTCCTTTGGTTTGGGAATGGCTAAACAAATTGTTGTATGGTACATATGAATGTAACGACTATTAATAAGCCTTAAGAAATAATGAATATGGAGAAGCATGGGAAGATGTATGAACTAATACAAATTGAAGTAAGCAGAACCAAGCAGAACCAAGGAAAAACAATATACAGAATGACTATGATGATGGAATCAGCAAAAAAAAAAACACAACAAAAACAACAAAAAACTGAATATTGTATAGTTATAACTAAGTTTAGTTTAGAAAAAGAGATGAGAAAATGTACCTTTTGCAGTTTGAGAGATAGAAAAATATGAAAATAGGTGGTCCTGTGTATAGAGCACTAGACTGTAGCCAGAAAGACCTGAGTTTAAATTTAACCTCAAACACTAACTCTGACCCTGGGCAAGTCACTTAACCTCTGCCTCATTTTCCTCAAGTATAAAATTGGGTTAATAATAGCATTTCCCTCCCAGGGTTGTTGTAAGAAACAAATGAGATAATATTTGTAAAGCACTTTGCAAACTTTAAAGCACTATATAAATATATAAATAAACCCTAAAGCAATATATAAATACTACATATATATATACAAATAAACCTTAAAGTACTATATAAATACTATATAAATAAACTTTAAAGCACTATATAAACAAACAAACCTTAAGGCACTATATAAATAAACTTTAAACACTATATAAAAGCTAGCTATTATTAGTATGGATATAGAACATTATACATAATTTCAGACATTAAAATTTTTGTTTGTTTTGCTGAACCATCTTTATTATTTTTTTATTTAAAAGTTTCTTGTTAAAAGAAATAGCTTGCTGGGTAGGAGAGGAGGAGAGATTCATTTCGAAATGAAAGTGATGATGCAAAGTGAAGTGAGTAGAATCAGGAAAATGTACACAGTAACAGTAATAAAATATGATGATCAACTGTGAATGACTTAACTCTTATCAATGAGACAAGGATCTAGGACAACTCCAAGGAACTCATAAAGAAAAAGGCTCCCACCTCCATAGAAGCAACTGATGGAGTCTGAAGGCAGACTGAAGCATATCATTCTTCACTTTATTTCCTCTATGAATTCTTCTCTAGTGTAAATGGTATGTGTCTCCTTTTATAACATGAAGAAAACAGGACTATGCATTGTATGATAACACATGTACATTCCATGTAATATTATCTGCTATCTTGGGGAGGGGGGAGAAGTGAGAGGGAGGGAGAGAACATGAATCACAAAATGTCAGGAAGTGATCATTAAAAATTATATCATGGTAGCTAGGTGGCTCAGTGGATAGAGAGCCAGGTCTGGAGACAGGGTGCCCAGAGTTCAAATCTGACTTTAGATACTTCCTAGTTGTGTGATCCTGGGCACTTAGCCCTAATTGCCTAGCCCTTACCTCTCTTCTGCCATGGAATCACTATTTAATATTAAATCCAAGCAGAAGGTAAAGGTTGACATGTAATCTGGAAAAAAAAATAAAAATTAAATAAGAAAAGAAATGAAAGCGATATAAAAACAAGAGTTATCAATAAAAATATTTTCTTTAAAAAATTCCTCCAAACTCCATGCCTCCAACAAGTCAAGTTCCATTTAGTTTGTTCTTCATCAACAAAATTTTTCTCATGGTTAAAAAATGTTCTAGAGGTCATAGAACTTGTAATACTGCTTGTTGGTGATGGATTTTATCCTAGAAAAAATTGTAATCGGTCTCAGCTTTTGTGGGTGTTAGACATTCTGCAGTGCTGGCACAGTATACCCCAAATATGCCACAGTGATTTTCCTGGCAAGGCTGGCAATAAATTATCACTTTCTTGCTTTCCATGTAGCCCTAGCTTCCTTGGCAGAGTGCTTTCCCCAGCAGTTTCTGCATCACCTAACAGTAATTGTTAAACAAATTGCTTGAAGCCTTCCCAGCCTGGCACCAGCTTGGCATCTAGAGGGTTTGCTGGCAATAGTAACCTTGCATGCCAGCTAATTCTCTGAGTGTCAGTCCAACTAGAGCTTTGCTCTCCCTCCCTTAGCAATGACCCTCTCCAGGTAGTAGAGGCAAGGGTCAAAGAAACATTATGATAATGTGTTCTTATTGAATACTTCAAAGCGGTGTATTCTGCATGGCAACCCCATGAGCCAGGGATTGGTAATCCAATATACATTCAGTATAGTCTGATTCAGAACCAACATTCCCAGGGGGGAGCTAGCAGAGAAACAGATACAGTCTGCCTGATTTTCTAATCATCTGGCTTTAAGCAGGAGGGAGAAAAGAAGTAAATAGCTTCCCAATCCAGTTATCCCCCAAAGGAAATCCCCACGCACAACTCCCATTCTCACCTCCACCTCTAAAGTTCTTCCTGGTTATTTTGTCAGAACCAGAGGCTGTATGAAAAGCTGCTGGTAGTTATTTTCTGCTCCAATCAGGCGTATAAGGCAGAGAAGCCTAGAAGAGTCCCCAAACCCCCTCACTGGAAGAAGTGTGGGACTATGGCTTTTTCACCCAATCACCATTCACTACATATAATGTCAGGCTTTTGGGATGTGCTTACTTTGTTCAGTTTTGCTGAAGTGTTTTTCTTTTTCTCTTTTTTTAAATTCTCTATTATAAGGAATGGCTGTCTCGGAGTCAGGGAAGAGAGGAAGAAATTGGGAAATGTAAGTGATGTTGAAGCCAAAGATGTTTAGTGTGCAACTAGGCTTCCAACCAAGCCTGGGGGATTTTGTGTGCTCTTACATATATGGAGAGAGATATAACTTCCAACTGGCAGAAAGGATGCTACATGCCTGTATAAAAAATTTCCTGATTTGGTGACAGTTATTTTAACATTTTATTTTAAATAAGATTCTTGCCTTTCATGTTAGAATCAATGCTATGTGTTGGTTCTCTGGTAGAAGAGCAGTAAGGGCTAAGCAATGGGGGTTCAGTGACTTGCTTGGGGTTACATAACTAGGAAGTGTCTGAGCTAGATTTGAACCCAGGATCTCTCATCTCCAAACCTGGCTCTCAATCCACTAAGCCACCTAATTGCCCCTGTCAGAGTTTTTTTGAGGTACAAGTAGCCCTAAGGGATTCTTCAGGAGAGACACACATGGAAAGAAAAACTGAAGGAATCAAGAGTTCCTCAACATGTCTCAGATTTCAATCTTGCCTCCCTAGAAACCATTAGAATGGAATTCCTTAGTAGAACAGTCTCTATCTCTGTCTCTCTGACTCCCTTTATCTCTATCCCTGTCTCTGTCTATCTCTTTTTGACCTGAGATAATATTTCACTTTAAGCTGAAGAGCTCTTTCTGTAGATATATTTTAAGGTCTAAACTATTTCCAATTTGTGTTTGTTCCTTTTCTTGGTTATAAATGGATTTCCTCATTTTTTACTCTTTTTGATGGTATTTTGTGTAACCAGAGTTTGAAGGAATTAAACTGGGGATTATAAACTAAGGGCTCACTTTTCTTCTTAAGAGCAATAAAGAAATGATTTTCCTTTTGAACTCCTAAATACTATACTTCTAGAATGAGCTGACTAGAAGTTAGATAGATACAGTTCTAGTGGTTTTAATTTTGTAAAGTGCTATATAACTGTCATCTCATTTTTTTCTTACAATAATCCTGAGAGGTAGGTGCTATTTTTATCCCTATTTTACAGATGGGAAAACTGAGGCAGACAGAGGTTAAATGACTTGCCTAAGGTTGCAGAGCTAGTATCTGAGGCCAGATCTGAACTTATGTCTTCCTGACTCCAAATACAGTATTCTTACCCAGTGTGCTACCTAACTGCCTCTGATACTCGTGTCCTCAAACCTATGCTAACTGTATAAACAACAGGTAATAATAAAGTGAATTAGAGATCTTAACACAAGAAGTCAAATTTGACCTTGTAGACATTATTTGGTGAGTTATACAGAAAAGAATAGGTTAGAGAAAAAATGATGGAATAGAATTTTATTGAGAATATTGTATGAAAATATATAAATCAGAGTGGGTAAGCTTGATGGATGCTATCTGAAATAAAGCTTAAAGGAGAAAAACAGAAACAATGTGCTGATAGAAGGACATTACAGATCTCCTGGACAGAAGGAGGAAATGGATGATGAATTGCAATGACCTGTCTAGTATGGCAGAAGTATATATAAGTAATAGGACAATTCAACTATATGGAAAGCTATGTTTATCTTTGATAAACAATTTTTGGGGAGGTTTGCTTTAGTGATCATTTCATTCTTTAGAACATAGAGAAAATAATTGGAGGAATCACGTGTGCTGAAATGAAACCATGAGGAACTTGGGAAAATATCAAATTTAAAATTTGTGGTTGATATTAAAGGAAAAGCTAGGCAGAACTCTGAGGCACATATTTGACTTGGGGAAAGTAGATTTCAGAGACAAAAAACAAAACAACTGAGGATGAGTTAAAGGAGGATGCATGGTTGGCATAAGTAGGCTGAAGCATTTCACAAATAATGACCAGTGCAAGAAGTGCTGCATGGCATACTTTTGGGAACTTACAATCTCATCAAAGCACATTCTTTTAAAGATACAGGTATTGCAGCCTTTTTCTCATTTTTGGGAATTTTTATCCAGATTCTTTAAAGAATTCTCCAAGGAAGGCCTATCAAGTATCTCAGGATCTTCTTTAGGCTTTTAAACAGTCCTCTGGGTACCAGAGCATCACCTCGGGGTGTCCATATCCCTTGCATTTGGTACATCAAGCTTCATTCTTTTTCAGATGATCAGTTTCCTGACTGGTATCTTCCTCTGCTCAAGGCATCATTTGCAATATGCCATAGGTTACCTGGGCAGCTAAGAGGCACAGTGGATAGAGAGTCAGGCCTAGAGTCAAGAAAACTCATCTTCCAGATTTCAAATTTGGCTTCAGATACTTCCTAGCTGGACCCTGGACAAATCATTTAACCCTGTTTACTCAGTTCCTCATTTGTAAGAGCTGAAGAAGGAAATGGCAAACTACTCTAGTATCTTTGTCAAGAAAACCCCAAATGGGGTCAAGAAGAGTGAAAAATGACTGAATAACAAATGACAACATAGTCTACTCTGTTGCTTTTTGAGTCACTTGCAAATTTGATTCTTTAGAGACTGTGATGTTCCATCAATCCTTTAGGAGTAACACATTGTCATTATTTTTAAGAGATATTTCATTTTACTAATTATATGTAATAATTTTCTACACGAATTTTCTAAAGATTCAAATTGTCTCCCTCCTTCCCTTTCTGGAGATGGTAAGCAATTTGATCTAATACATTGCCACTTTTAATTATGAATACTTTAGTTCAAATTAGTTCAGATTAGCAAATGTGACAGTGGGGTTCAGATAAAATGATACATGGGACTGATTTATTTTTATGGATGTGGAGTAAAAAAATGAAAGGTAATATAACATTTTACTAGAATGATAGGACCTTGAGGAAGCAGGGGTTATTGATAAGGACTGGGAGGATGCCTGAGAAGAATATCTTTGTTAGAAAGGACCTTGGAAAAATTCCAAAGACAAACACTTACCTACCAAGTCTTGGCTTAGTCATAGTTAAGTGGATTTTCTCTAAGCTTAATAGCTATACCTGACTTGCAAAGATTACTAGATCTAGAGTAGGAAGTCACTTTTTCTCTCTGAAATTGGATTAGTTAATTTCTATAGTCCTTTCCAATTCTATGTTTATGATACCATAGTTCTCTACTACTTATCTCTCAATCACAAATGGAAAGAAGGAACCCTAACCATTAGAGGCATCCATGATTGGAATGGACTACCTCTGGAAATAGTGGGTTCTGCTTCATTGAAAGCCTTAAAATAGTGACTGGATGACTACAAGATAAGGTTGTGGAGAGCATTTCTTCAATAAAGTGAAACTAGATAGCCTCCAAGACCCCTTTCAACGTAGAAATTTTATGAATTTGGTTCATCTATTTTTAAAAATGTTATTGATCAATTATGAAAAATTTTCTATGGTTACATGATTCATATTCTTTCCCCACCTCCTCCCTCCTGCCTTCTATAGCCAACACACAGTTCCACTGGGTTTTACATGTGTTATTGATCAGGACCTATTTCCATATTATTGATATTTGCCCTAGGGTGATTGTTTAGAGTCTACATCCCCAATTATATTTACATTGACCCATGTGGTCAGCAGTTGTTTTTCTTCTGTATTTCTACTCCCACAGTTCTTTCTCTGCATGTGGATAGTGTTCTTTCTCATAAGTCCCTCAGAAATGTTTTGGATCATTGCATTGCTGCTAGTGGAAAAGTCCATTACAATCGATTGTGCCACAGTGTATCCGTCTCTGCATATATGGTTCTCCTGGTTCTTCTTTCACTCTGCATCAATTCCAGGAGGTTATTCCAGTTCAAATGGAATTCCTCCAGTTCATTATTCATTTTAGTACAATATCTATTTTTGTAAAAAGCACAAAATTGACGAGAAGATAAATACTCTTACCAGATTCTTGCCCTGAGATCTGCAAACTAAAAAAACAACAACTATATTTCAATAAAATTGATTAGCTTTGTAGTACTGTATATTTTATTTTATACATTTAAAAAGCTTAATGAGGAAGGGACCACAGATTTCACCAGATTGCTAAAGGGGTCTGTGATACACACAGAAAGATTAAGAATCCTTGCTTTAGGTACTCTTTTCATCACAAAAGATTTAGTTTACTTGCCCCCGAATCATGTGTGGAGTATTTTGCTGATGTGTACTTGTGTGAAATGACTTCTGTTGGAGGTATGTTTTAAGACTTTTTAGATTTACTGCTCCTCTTTTTATGATAGGTTAGTGGTTTTTCATTTTGGCCCTTGATTTTAGATTTTTGAGGCACCTTGGAGCCAGACACTCATCTGATGCTTAATGTGGAATCATATCTCTGTCCTCTCTTTTTAGAACAAAACCTCATTCATGGGTTAAACTTATTTTGTTAAGCAGAGACTTCCTGGAGCAGGGAGGAAGTTTTCAATGTTCTCTCCAGAGGTGGTGTTACTCAGCACTTTATTATCTCTTCCAAATAATAATAGTCGGATGCAGTTCACATCAGATAAACATTTATTTATTCTAAGATCCAACAGAGAACATACAATGATGATTAAAAGTTGTGTAATAAAGGCACTTGAGTTCTGCTAAATGGAGTCTTAGCAAATCTTGTGCCAACACAGGGTACAATTGTACTCTTTGGCTGTTTCTTATGCTCCCTACTTCTCCTCCCCAATACCTTGAAACTTAATTTTTGATTGTGTTCTAAAGAAATGTGTCTTGGTTAGAGCTTTTGACCATTGGACTCTACAATTTTCCCCATGACTTCCCATGGGACATAAAGGAAGTAATCAGTTAAAATTCAATATTTATGTCATCAGAGAGACATCCTGCCAGAGATGACTAACTTCCTTCAGTCTGTTAAAGGAAATTATGTATTGGCGACTCAATTCAGAGCTTTCATAAGTTATCTAATTCTTCTCTTATTCTAGCACATAGATCACCATCAGTGGGTATCAGAATCACACATGTGTGCCTTTGTGAGCAATGGGTTGCCAATTTTTGTGCACATTGTGTATTTTAAGGTTTTGTCAATTGCCAAGAAGCCATCTGGCATGGTGGCATGCTGTGCTTAGGGTTAGGGAATCTGACCTTTGCCTTTTTTTTTTAGCCTCACATTTTTTCCATCTAGCCAAACTGATCTACTCTCTGTTCCTCACACACCACACTGCCTCCTATCTCTGTGCCATTGTATTGACCATCTCCATGCCTGGAATTCACTTTCTCCTTTTCTCTCTCTCATGGAGTCTCTCTCCCATTAAAAGGTAGCTCAAGTGCTATCTTCTGCTATCTTTCTTTCCTAATTTTTTTAACTACTAGTGCCCTCCTTCCCAAACTGACTAGTTTATATTGATATTTATTAACTATTTATTTCTTCTATAGATTTTTACTAGCTGTATGAGCATGGGTAACTCTCTTAACTTCTCAGTTCCTCTGGCAACTTTCCAGGACTTTACTCAGTCATATACTGGTAGCGATCTGCCTTTGTGGAAAAGGGGGTTCTCACACTGGGAGTTCTCCTTATTAATAAAATCACAGTTCCTTGCCTAGTCACAGGTATTGGCAAACTCAACAGACTGAGATTTTTATCATTAGCATTGAAATCTCCATTCACAGTCTGCAATTATGTGTGTGTGCGCCATCTTTTCATAAATATGAAGACTTGCTGCAGAAGGAGGAAGAATTGGCACTGAAGTATTTAAAAAGTTCCAGGTGGTTGTCATAATTGGTACTCTGAGATTCTCCTCTGACTCACAGTTAAAATTGCCAACAAGGGCTTCCCTGAGTGATTAGCAAGAGTCAGTCTTCATATTTGAAAGCATTCTTGCATTCGATACCATCCTGGAGGGCAAATTTTACTTCTGGGGGATTAAGCAGCTTCAGAAGACCTCAGTCCTTGCTCTTATCCTTATAACTCTAATGGCTATGTCCACATTTTAGCAATAGTAGTTTCTTACAACTCCATGTGGAAATGGGAATAGAGGGCTATGATAATAGACTGAGGTGCAAATGAGGAGTGAGGTGGCAAAAGACATCTCCCTTTGAGTAATCTCACCTAACGAGACCTTAGTGGTAAGTAATACGATAGTGCTAAGTGTGCCATAGATTTTCATCACGGAAAGAGCCCTGACCTTGGAGTGACTGGACCTGACCTGGGTCTTCTTCATGTAGGACCAGAATGTTCCCTGCCATGTCACATTGTTCTTCACAATCCCTCCTTCCCCATCACGAGTTTACAGTCTCTTGAGGCATTAAAATATGGATGATGGAAGCAATTAAAGAGTATAAAACATAGCATAAAATAGGATGTGATAAAATGCTAAGATGTAGATAATAAATAAAAATATCATAATCAAAGTTTGCCACTCATTTTGCCCAAGTCTTATCTGGATATATATACATATGTATTTATAAATACATATATACATGTGTATACATATGTGCTTATATTCATATATACATATGCATGTTATCTAAATATGCATGTGGCAGCGTGGATAGATATCTCTAGAATCTGATCTATCCTTGTCCAAGGAAGACTGAAGCTTCTGCCTTGAGGGAAGCCAGTGAAGGGCTTCCCTACTTCCCTTAATTATCTCCAAGAGATGTATCAGACTAGAATTATGTCTACCTGCCTTCCTCAAATATTGCTTGTCTTGGGATGGTATAGATTGCTCTCCTGGTCATCTTAAGGGAGATGGTAGCTCTCAGCTTATACCCACTAGCTTGGTCTCTTTACATCAAATGTTGGCTATACAGAGGACCATCACAAAGAGTGAGCAGCAAGTAAAATTATTTATCCAAACAAAAGAGCAGAGAGAGAAGTTCTAAAGATTAGAATATACCAGAAAATACACAGGGGTGAAAGAATTCTCTGCTGGGAATAAAATGAGATCTTAGCCCAAACTAAGACAGATGCTTTTATCTTAACCAAAGGGGAAATCTCTGAAATTTCTAAGGACAAAAATTGGAAATCAGTAACATATTGAAGAGCCAGGTTCCCCTACATGTTTGTACTTTCTAATATCTTTCTCTCCTCCTTGGAATCAGTCCCAAAGAATAGCTAGAACCACTAAACAGACTTCTCTCTCTCTCTTAAAATCCTTACCTTTTGTCAGAATCAATACTGTGTATTGGTTCCAAGGCAGAAGAACAGTAAAGGCTGAACAATAGGGATTAAGTGACTTGCCCAGGGTCACACTGCTAGGAAGTATCTGAGACTAGATTTGAATGTGGTACCTCTTGTCTCTAGTCCTGGTTTTTAATCCACCGAACCATCTAGCTGCCCCCAATATGTCTCCTTTTTGAAAACTCTCACACCAACTCTATCCCTCACACAGGTACACAATTCCATATCAGCATTTTCTCCACTAATTAGGAGTCTTCTTCTGTATACACACACACAGTAGCACACAAAAAGCCCCAGGCTTGGCAATTCAGGTTGCAAAAATAATGAGTCCGACTGTTTTAGACGTCTGGTTTTCTATTTACAAATCTTGTAGTTATTTCAGACAGTGAAGACTTGAGTCTTGAGGATCTAGAATGTGTTGCAGCAGTGGGAAGGTAAATCTTGACTACCTACATCACAGGTGGGCTGCCACTGCAAATTACAAATGGCAGATGAAACCATGTTTACTTTCCTCATCTCAGGCTTCAATATCCAACTGACTTATTTTTGTTCAAGAATGTTCCAGCCTTGAGGAATTCTGTTGTCTTAGGGAAATGGTGTGGACATCGAGGTCTTCCTTCTGAATTTTGCTTCTCTTTACCCCAGTAACATATGGGATACAACAGTAAGTCCTGAGGAAGAACAGATAAATGAGGAAATCAAAACAGAAGGGTCAGAAGAGCTGATGGCCAAAGTTTTTTTTTTTAAAAAGAGGGAAAACAATAAAAATATTGTACATGTCAGGACTTTAGGAGTAATTTCACAAATATGCTTCTTGCCAAGGTTGCAGATTTTTCTTGAACATCCTGTCATTTACATTATGCCCTCTGAGACAGAAATATTTCTGTTAGGAAGGTTAAAACCCCTGATAATGTTACAGATATGGTCTGTTGTTTAGAAAATGGGATAACGTCTGTACCTGAGAGCTCCTGAAAAGTATGGGATTGCAGGTGATGAGAGATAATCCACTATACGCCTAAGTACTCTTTCTCTCTCAGGTTAGAAGGGGCCAAATATCATGAGTAAAAAAAAGCATGATATGGAAGGGAAACCTAGAATAGACCTAGGTGTGGAAGATTTGTTTAAAGGTTGTTAGAGTGGCTTACATAGCCAGCATGGCATAATCACTAGAGAGATCATCTTAAAAATGGCAATACATGAGTTCAAATCACACTTCTGATATATATTGGTGTGGGACCCTGGATCTTAAGTTAACTTAACTTCTTAGTGTCCTAAGATAGCTCTCTGAACCTCTAAGTCTCAGAGAAGGTGCTAACCTGTGTTGGTAGAAATTTCCTCTCTGTGAAGTCCTCTTTACCAATGAAGTCACAGATCCTATCTCTATCCTTATCCCTAATTATTGCTGTTATTGAATTATTTCAATTGTGTCTGACTCTTTGTGATCTAACCTGGAGTTTTCTCAGCAGAGATACTGGAACACTCTGCCTTTTCGTTCTCTAGTTCATTTTAAACGTAAGGAAATGGAGGCAAAAGAGGTTAAGTGACTTGCCCAGGGTCATACACCTACTAAGTGTCTAAAGCCAGATTTGAACTCAGGAAGATGAGTATTCCTGATCCCAGGCACAGCACTCTATCCACTGGTACTATCTAGCTTCCAATTCCTAATTATAACCAATATTTATATAGCTTTTGGGGAGATTTACAAATAACTTTACATATATTCTCATTTGATTCCCAGAATAGTCTTTTTTTTTAATTAGACTGATGATTTCATTGGTATAGGGAACTCTTATTGAGAGAACTCTCTCTCCCAATTCAGACTGGTAATAATATATTTTGCAACTTATAGAGAGTTCCCCAGATCATTGAGAAATTAAGTGACTTACCTGTGATTACACAGCCAATACGTGTCAGAAGCAAGGTATGCATCCACTCCAAATGACTCTCAATCCACTACTCTAAATGATCTCTCATGCAGTGGTGCTGCAGGTCTAATTGTCCTCATCTGACATCTGGGAAGCAGAGACTCAGCTTATATAAATGCAAGATTTAAACTTTGATCTCCCCAGCTCCACATCCAACCTTTTTTCCATTATACTGCACTGACTTTCATTAAGAGAAGCATCGAGCAGTGGAAAAAGCCCTAACCTTGTAGACAGAAGACCTGAGCAGAATTCCAACTCAGACACTATCTGTGTTTCTCTGGGCTAGACTTTTAATCCCTCTACCCTCTTTTGTAAGACAGAGGTTGTAATGTTTGCATTGCTACCCAACATAATTCTGGAGAGGAAAATCCTTCACTGACTTGAAACCAAAGGACTGTGTCCACAAACGTGCAAGAAATGCATTGTTGCTTTTAATTTTGGTCTGCTGTAGTTAAGGAATGGCAGATCTCCATAAGAGGATAAGAGACCATTTTTGAGTCTTCAATCATGGATTCTGGCTCATTTTCACAAGCCAACTCTTCATGCATTTTGTGTCAATGTTCTTTCTCTGTGAATGTGTCAGCCAGGGAAATGTACATTTCTCATTCTAGCCTGTTAGAAAGGTAATGTTCATCTGTGCTTGAAAGAAGGGGATAGTCTGCTTCTCTGGGCATAGGCACAGCCTGGTATGCAAGAACTTTTCCCATTCTAATTTTCAGGCTAACAGTCATCAGAACAACTATCTCCCTGGCAGAGCCCTCTATATTGCAGGGTGGCAAAGAGGAAGACTCATTTTTTGGGGGCAGGTAAATGGGTCAAGTGGATAGAGTGCCAGGACTGGAGTCAAGAAGATTCATCTTTCTGAGTTCAGCTCTGGCCTCAGACACTTACTAGCTGTGTAACTCCAGGCAAGTCATTTAAACCTGTTTGCCTTGGGATGTGCATTTAATATAAATTGTATCCCTCATTTTAAGAAAGTTTTGAAAACCCATTGTGGTCAGAATCAGCCCTACCCTTTGCCTGGGCACTCATCCCTACTTTGTGAGGATGCTACAAGCCTCGTGGCTCCCTAGCATCTTGTAAGAGGCTTGCCACTTGTGCCAGGGACTCCTGGCATCTGGAAGACTGGCCTCTGACCCAGACTGAGGTCAAGTCTGTCCAACCAGAGAGGCTCAGAAGGAGTAACATCAATACCTTTATCGGAATGGGAACCAAAGAAGCAAGGTCTTTTTTGGCTTATCGGCTCTTGACTGGCTCTTGGCTGACTCTTTTAGGTTGGAGAATCTTTCTGGCAGTGGCGGATTTTGGCTAGCTAAAGGAATGGGGGCAAACTCAGATTAGTTAGGCACAACTAGGTGATTATGTGGCTCTCTCTCCTATTCCAAATTTTACTAATAAATAGTAAATAATGATAATTTAATGATAAATTATATGCAGTGTCCAGAGGACTTTAATCATAACACTCTGGTTCCTCGTCTGTAAAATGAACTGGAGAAGGAAATGACAAACCACTTCAGTATCTTTGCCAAGAAAACCCTAAATGAGGTCATGAAGAGTCAGACACTACTGAAAATGGCTCATCAACAACAACAATAACAACAGGATGTATAGTACTGATTAGCTTGATGGAAAGCTATGGTGGAAGAGTTTTATGAAATGTTCCGTAGTTGTATTTATCTTTGTGTTACCTAGAGCTCTGTATAATTAGAGAATTTTGTACCTTTGAACTACGTTCCCCAGAATTCCTTTAGTATTTCCCAAAATTCCTTTTAATCTCTTCACCATGTTGCACTATCACATTTTGTATATAGTTGGCTGTAACTCTGCCTCCAAGTGATCTCGCAACATGGTGGAGAGATTAAATGGAATTTTGGGAAATACTAAAGGAATTCTGGGGAACGTAGTTCAAAGGTACAAAATTTTCTCTAATTATACAGCTCCAAGGCCAAAGCTCTGGACTTTCATGAGCCTGAGTTCATATCATGGAAGTTTTACATTAATAACACTGGCAGATTGCCCAATTCATCAGAGGAGCTCACTCTCCAATCATCCTCTATCCTCTACTTTTCCAAGGCACCAAGATTTTGAAGCTTTTTTTCTTTTGTCTGGTTGAAGTTCCTAAAAGTAAACCTGAGCATTAGACTATTTTTTGAGCAAAAGCTACAGCTAAGTGGTAGTTATGATCCCTCAGATGGAGCTGCTATATCTTCCTTATTCTGAAGTACTCTGAAACTCAAGTCAATAGGCAGCAATGGTTCATGTCCATATATAATGGAGAAAAGCCAGTGGAATCAGATTCATTGACATTTTAGAGAAGAATTAGAAATAACAAATGATGACTATGCTGAGCCTTCAGCTCAGCCTTTGCATCCCCAGCATTTTCATCAAGATAGTAGACATACTCTGACTGTGGATATCCTTGAGGATGGTATTGTATAATTCTAAGCTTCTTCATTCCCTGTAAAAGCATAGACCTCCTTGAATATCTTGTTCTTAGAATTTCAAATGTGATCAGAAGGAATCCTGGCAAAGCAATTGAGGCTGGAGAAAAATCCTTCCTATAATGGCCTGGCTATTGTGTAGTCTCTCACCATTATTAAATTCTAATGAATAAATGAATGAATAAAAAATTGTTAAATGCTTACCATATCCAAAGACTATGCTAAGCATAAAATATACAAAAAGAAAAGTTGTTGTTTGACCTCTCTTTGGAAGAGGACCAATGTCATCACTGGATGGTGTCTTGATTTACATGTAAATGGGATTTAAGTGAGGCATAACTGCACAAAGTCATCAACTTTACTCCCTCTTCCAGAGTCATCTAATGGCAAGAGTCCAATGGCAAGACAAAAGTCAGGATGACTGGCAATGACCCAGGTTGCAGTGGATGACCCTGTTATTTTTGATGTCTGATCAAGCTCTAAGCATTCCACTTTCATGGTCATTGGTACAAATTGTTCTCATCTGCCCTTTATGCTGGGGAAATTTTCATATGCTTGGGGCAGACATTCTCTCCAACTCACCAATGGTTTGAGTCCTGTTGGTTACCCTCAACCTGGTTTAGCTGATCTGCCAAGATAATTTTATGGCACTGTGACTTTTGTGCTTGCTGCAGCTTCTGGAAGGTGAAAATTGGGTGAAAGATGGACCCCAGAGGTGGTACCCAAAAGTCCAAATAGAAAAGTGAGGCAGTCTCTAATCTTAAAGACTTGACATTCTAATGGAGGAGATACTATCTATGGGAAGTTTCAGCTGCAAATCAGACATAAAAGCCCAGTGATCTTTATCATGCAGTGGCAAATTAGATGGAAATGCATCTTCTTTAATGTAATTTCCATCAATGAGACCCTAACTGTGTGGATTTAAAAATTAATATCCAGTAACTAAGCATTATCTTTTTATAAAGTTTGATTAATAATAAACTAAAAAATACTAACTAAAAGGTACTAACCAGCCTGCTCCCAAGAGCAAAAGAGAAAAAAATGAGGCTGAGCCTCAGAACTTATACAAACCGTGACCACACAAACATAGACAAAAGGAAGAGCATTGTAGGTAATACAGAAAGGAAGTTTGGGTAGTGTACTTTTTAGGGATTCAAGATATTTCTAACTATACAATTGTTTCTGACATTGAACCAATTGAAAGGGTAGTGTTCACATCCTTCCTAACCCTTTCCAGAGAAAACTGCCTATCAGCTCCAAAAGTTTGCTGCTACTTATAAACTTACTACTATGTGACTCTGAGCAAATCCCTTCACCTCTGTTTGCTTCAGTTTCTTTATCTGTAAAATGGAGATCTATTTCCCAGGGATGTTGTAAGGATTATAATTATGTGTAAGGTCATAGTTATAAAGTTCTTAGCTCAGTGACTGGCACATAGTTAAGTGCTATATAAATATAAATTAATTATTATTGTACTCCCTGGGGATGTGGCTCAAGTTTGTAATACTTTCTGTCCAATATATCAAGTATATGCCTTGGACTTCTTACCCATGCCCATTAACATCTGGAGCTAGTAGAATTTGTTCTTCTGAAATCAAGGATTTTCTCCTGATCCATGTGTCCAAAATCATCTTGGTATGTTCTTATAATCATGGATCAATAAGCACTAGACAGAACTAATTGCTTCTACTTGTGTAAGATAAAATATAATCTGATATAGTACCTCACAGAGAAGCAACATAGGTGAGTGGAGAGAAAGCTCATTTCAGTACTAGGAAGTCCAGCTGGCAATTGATCCTGGACAAGATGCTTGACCTCTTCAGGCTCCATCTAGGCTGTTCTCTAACACTTTATGTTGCAAGAGTAGCTAGGTAATACAGTGGATAGAGTGGCAGGCTTGGAGCCAAGAGAACCTGGGTTCAAATCTGGTCTCAGATACTTCCTAGCTGTGTGATTCTGGGCAAGTCACTTAACCCTGATTGCCTGGCCCTTGACACTCTTCTGATACTAAAACAGAAGGGAAGGAGTTATTTTTTTAAGTAAATGTTGCAGAGAAGGTTCTGACCTGCACTAGTAGAGAGAGTTTCCTTTATTATTGAAGTCAAAGGTCCAGTCTCTGACTCTCTATAGTACTCCATAGCAGAATTCTAATTTCTGCCATTCCCTCAATAGTATATCTGGAGACTCACATTCCTTTCCCTGCATCACTATCATTGCTTGAATTGTCTTCATTCAGTAACTGAACTTGCTGCCAGTTATCCATGGTTAATCACAAACTGGCCTCTTTGCCTCTCTTTTCAGTCTCTGGTTCAGCCCTCTCTCTTTTTTCCTCCCCATTTCTGGATGGCCGCCATTTTGTTTTGACTGGGAATATTGGTTCAAAGCTATCATGTTCATTTCTTTCAATTGTATATTGTCTGGAGGAAGTCCTGGACTTCCCATTTTGCTATTTTTCTAGTAGTGATACTGTTTCCTTTATAACCCAGATCATCCCTGCTTCTCCATGAGAAGCACTGGCCTTTGGACACACAGACTCTATGCAAAAGGACATTTTCATCCATGCTGGTTTGCTTTGGCTAATGAAGGCACTTGGCTGGTCAAGATACATAACTTTGTGCATTGCTAGATATCCAATCAGGGCATCCTGGGCATCTCCACAAATGTGTAAAGGGGGCAGAGAAGGTTTGGTGACTGTAGAGAAATGGAGCCACTTCTTTGACTGTCTTTATGAATTACTGAGGGCCAGAGACATCTCTGGGGTGTGAAAACAAAAGGAATAGGAAAAGAGGAAAAAAGGAAGAAAGAAAGAAAGAAAGAAAGAAAGAAAGAAAGAAAGAAAGAAAGGAAGGAAGGAAGGAAGGAAGGAAGGAAGGAAGGAAGGAAGGAAGAAAGAAAGAAAGAAAGAAAGAAAGAAAAAAAGGAAGAATGAAAGAAAGAAAGGAAGGAAGAAAGAAAGAAAGGAAGAAAGAAGGAAAGAAGGAAAAGAAGACAGTGATTTGCCCAAGGTGACATAACTAGGAAGTTTCTGAGGCCAGATTTGAACCTAGGACCTTATCTTTAGCCTTATCTCTGTATTCATTGAGCCACCTGGCTGCTTCTTTTACTTTTCCAATCCATATTTCTTTCTCCTTTATTTAAGTATAGTATTAGGCAATGCAGTACAGTGAAGAATCAAAAGACTCACATTTAAGTCTTAGTTCTGCCACTGCCTGACCCTGGAGAAATCATTTGATCTTGATAAGCCTCAAATATTTTCATATGCAACATGAGATAATTACTTTCCTTTCCTCACTCATTGGCTTAAGAATTATATTAGGTAAAGCATATATTTTGTAATAATACAATTTTTAAAATTTTTAAATTTTTGGTAATAATGCAGATAGTCCCTCCACTGATGTAGCTATAAACTCGCAAATTCCCTCCTTGGTTGTTCATATTCTTCCATAGATCATACATAGAGGCTTTACCCAACTTACTGGATGCTTTTCTTTAGGTTTTCTAATATTTCAGTAGGCTATTGAGGTCAAGGACTCTTTTGTTTTCTCTTTTTGTTTCCTTGGTGTCTATAGGAATGTCTATAGGTACATAGTAGGCATTTTATAAATGCTTGTTGATTGATTTCATGGGTTCCACAGTCAGATTTATCTATCAATTACTTCTTGTAATCATGGACATACTAACCAACCATGGATGGTTTGTAATTCTAGATGAGTTAATACATCCTGCACTTCTAGTGGATAACATATAGCAGTTCATTGTTCTTCTGTTATTAAAATCTGTTCATTTCTCATCCTTGAGGACATAGACTATGTCATAGATTCTTAATTAATGATTTTGAAGTAGAATAGAGAGATCCTCCAGTGATTTCAACTCCACGGCTGTCTCAGGTGAGCAAATAATTTTCACCATTAACTTTCTCTTGTGGGGTTGTCTTTATTCATACTTGTTAATAAATTGCTCTGGAGAATGCAAAGCCTTATCTAAAGATATGAGACCAAGCACACAGCAAATGTTACATGACCCCTTTTGGAGAGAGACCATTTAAATCAAACCTAAGGATTTATGAGTTTGGCAAAAGCTACACCTACAGAAATATTTTTTATAGAATTTGATCTAGTCCTCAAAAATGAAAACATTAGAAACCAGAATGAATATATGATTGGAATAAAAGCAGATGCTCAGTAAATATTGCAAATCATTGTGCTATTTTTGCTTTAGGAAATATAATGCTATGAAAGAATAGTTCTTGTTCTTAAAGATATTTAGAATTTTATGACTTGGTTTCTAAATTCTCATTTTCCAGAAACAAATGAGACCAGAAGGTAGTATTAGAAATCCTGGAATAGATCAGACATTTCTTTTTTTCTGAACATGTTTTCAAATGGTATCTGCTATACAAGGATAGAAATAGCCAAGGGTAGAAAAGTTTGATTCCATAAGAATCATCAAATGATACCCTGGGAGGCAGAGAAGATCTCAGAAAATGATGAAAACCACTGGAGGCAAGAAAGGCTTGTCATCTACATCACTGACAATAATGCCTACACTGGTGAAATCATGGATCCTTGAGATAGTAAACTAGCAATTCAGCTTTGTTTTCTTTCTTATTTCTTTCCTTCCTCTTTGGAAGCAGTAGGTTTTGTCACAGAAGCATTTGATCTTTTGTTAAGATCTCCCTTTTTTTAGAATTTTGGTTAGCTTGCTCTGTTTTTTTTTTACTGTAACATACATACACACATATACATACATACATATATATATATATATATGGGAAGAGAGATATAAAGAGACAAAGGGAGAAGGGCAGAGAGACATAGTGGGATAGAGACATTCAGACAGAGAATTAGAGGCAGAGAGACAGAGAGAGAGTAGATAGCATTATTTTCTCTATCATATTTTTTGCCTTCATGCTTATCTTTAGAAAGGTTTAATGGGACTTTCCTTCCTTCATTACAGAGATGGGGATGAGGAGAAAAACTATGGATAGACACAGTCAATGTATTATTGAGTTTTTTAGAGCCTGCTTCTTATCTTTTCATAGTTTGATCCGTATGATAAGGGAATGTTCACTATTTAGGGAAGGGCAAAGAACATATTCAGAAAAAAATGTGATGTAAAAACAGAAGTCATCAATGCCAAGAAGATAAAGTTTTGTGTGGCGTGTTATGTTTGAAGGCTATTATAAATGATTACGACCGGGGCTATAAAACATTCACATACCCATGTGAATCTGGGATCTGATTGGTTTGGGAATTCCCACCCATGCATGCCTCACCCTGTGGGCATTTGTTTGGGTCATCTCTTAAATTCACCATAGGGGTCTGCCCAGTGTTCTGGAGGCCACTTTCCTTTGCTTCTAACATTGCAAAGATACCAATGGAACTCTATGGCTGTCCACCTGTTATTCTTTTGGCAACCATCTCTTTCTGCTTGGCAACCAAGTCAAATGTTTGCTGAGTTGCTTTCTGGGCTTTGTTTGGTCTTCAGTTGTGGCAATAGATTTACAAAGGTTATTTTTCCCATATAAAAATATTGTAGTTAATGGCAATATGCATTTCCCAGTTTTCTTGCTAATTGTGAACCATCAACCCACAGGATTACATCATTTCAAGAGCTGGAAAGGACCTCAGGGATCATCTAGTCTATCTTACTCACAAAAGGAATCCTTGATATAAAATACTTGAAAAATAATCATCCAGACTTTATTTGAAGACTTCTAAAAAGGGGTAACCCACTCCTTCTCTTAGACAGTTTGCATCATTAAGCCATTTTTTTTTTGCCTAGTAAGGAATTAAACTATTTTCCCTTCCTATTTTCTCTTTTCTCCTTGGCAGTAGCAGGTTTTGTCAGGGAAGTATTTGGTCTTTTGTTCAGATCTCTATTTTTTTAGAAATTTGGTTAGCTTGCTTTAATTTTTTCAAACTGTAAAATCCACATGCATGCACATATATAGAAGGAGAGAAGGAGGCAGAAAAATTAAAGAGAAAGACATAGTGGGATAGAGACAAACTCAGAGTCAGAGAGAGACAGAGACAGATATAGAGAAAGGCAGAGATAGAGAGACAAAGACAGAGACAAAGACAGAGAAAGACAGAGAGAGAGGGAGATATAGATAGGGAGAGAGAGAGAGAGAGAGAGAGAGAGAGAGAGAGAGAGAGAGAGAGAGGTAAAGAGAGAGAGAGAGAGAGAGAGAACTAAATTTACCTCTGAAATTTCCACCTGTTACTCTTATTTTTTCCCTCTGGGGTTAAAGATAGTATGTCCATCCTTAGCCTCTTTTCTCTAGAGGACCAATTCCTTCATTCAATTCCCATATGTAAAAAGATTCAAAGCCCTTCCTATCATGCTTGCCCTCCTCTCTAGATTAATAATAATAATTATCACTTGCTCTAGATTATCTTAAATTGTTGTTTCCTGACTTGAACACAATACTATAGATGAAGTCTGATGTGGGCCAAGTACAATGGGATTATCACCTCCTGATTCCTGCAAGCTATCCTTGAACTCCAGTCCAAGACTGCATGAGCTTTTTTGGCAGTCACATCATATTGCTGACTTGCATTGAACTTGCAGCCCACTAAAAGCCTCCAATTCTTTTCAGAACAACTTGTAAATCTTTATCTTATTCTTGTGAAATTGATTTTTGCACCCTAGTACAAGTCTTTGAATTTATCCCTGTCAAATTTCATCTTGTTAGATTCCACCTAGCTCTCAAGCCTGTTAAGTCTTTTGATTTTGATGATTATCTAATGTGTCAGCTACTCCTCTCTGCTTTGTGCTTTTTACAAGTTTAATGAACATATCATTTATGCATTTATTCAAGCCATTGATAAAAAGGGTAAATAGTACAGGGATAAGAACAGATTCCTTCGGTACCTTATGAGAGTCTTGCCATATTCACATTGAACTTTTAACAATTACATTGAGCCTAGCCACACAACGAATTAGAGGTAACCCAGGTCTTTCCATTTTTCACTCAAGAATAGCATGAGATATTTCATCAAAAGTTTTGTTACAATCTAGCTAGCACATGTCTTTAGTATTCTTATTTGTTTACATTTTTCTTTTAATCTAGTTGCTTCAATTGGATTTCATATCTGTTTCTCATTATTATTCTTTCATATTTATTTTAATTACTTCTGATCTTTGCTCTAACAAAACAATAGAATATATAGCTGATTCAGAAATAACTCTTACCACCACTACTACTACGACTACTACTACGACTACTATTACTACTACTACTACTACTACTACTACTACTACCACTATTACTACCACTATTACCACTACCACCACCACCACCACCATCACCACCACCACCACCACCACCACCACCACCACCACCACCACTACTACTACTACTACTACTACTACTACTACTACTACTACTACTACTACTACTACTAGAATATATAGAATATTCAGGGAGGACTAGCACTTCTGATGTGAAGGCTTGCCAAGCCCTTTTTAGGGTTGCTCATCCACCTTTGGTGTCCACCTTTTACCACCACCTTTCATTTGTAGTTCCAAGAAGCTATAGGGTGTGCAATGCCCACATGCTGGTAAAAGTATCTTGGTAGATGGGCTAAATTGGGTTGAGGGTAACCAACATGCTTCACACTCTTGGGTCAGTTAGAGGGGATGTCTACCCCAAGCATATAAAGACTTCCCCCAGCAGAATGGGAAGATGAGAACAATTTGTTCCAATGGCCATAAAGGTGGCTCCAGCAAAGATCTTAGAGCTTAGTCAGATATCAAAGATGCCACCATCATCCATGGCATCCTGGGCTGTTGCCCATCATCCTGACTTTTGTCTTGCCACTGGACTTCAATGACTCTAGAACAAAGAGTGACCCTGAAGACTGTGCTACTCTGACTCCATTAAATCCAATTCATGCATAAGTCAAGATCACATCTTGTGATATCATTGATCTTCTTCAAAAGGGAAGGACAAACAACCACTAGCACTACTACTAGCACTAAGATAATTTATATGGTGCTTTAAGGTTTACAATGTGCTTTATATATTGATCCTCTCAATAGCCCTAAGAGATAGATACTATTATCACCTCCGTTTTATAGATGAAGAAACTGAGGCGGAAGGGTTTGAAAGATTTGCTTAGTCACACAGCTAGCAAATCCTAAAATAGAATTTGGTATGTTGTTTTTCCTATTAAAATATGATCTATTTCATTTTTCATCAATCAATCAATCAATAAGCATTTAGAAAGGTCTCCCCAAGTATACAACACTTGCAAATTACTGGGGATACAAAGCAAAAAGTAAAAACAGTTCTAGGGTCCAGTAGCTTGTATTCTAATGGTGAGACAATGTACATATAAATGGGTAGAAACAAGATACACACAAAATGGGGGAAGGTAACCTGAGAGACAAAGGCACTAATAGCTGGGGAAACTAGGAAAGGTTCCCGGGAGAAGGTGATGTTTGATTTGAGTCTTAAAGGAAACCAGAATTCTAATAGGCAGAAGTGAAGAGAAAGAACTTTCCAGGTATGGGAGACAGCCAGGAGCAAGACATAGCAATGGTAGATGGAATTTCATGTGTAGAGTCTGTGGGGGTAGTGGGAGAGGCAATGTGTAAGATGATTTGAAAGATAGGAAGGGGCCTAGATTGTGAATAATTTAGATGCTAACTAGAGGAATGGATAGTCCATCCTAGAAGTAATAGAGAACCACCAGAGTTTTCTGAGTAGGGTGTGACATGTTGGCTTTAGGGATATTGCTTTGTCAACTCATTGGAAAATGGATTGAGTTAGGAAAAGACTTGAGGCTGGAAGACCAATTAGAAGTCTATGTTAATATTCCAGGTTACATTGGATTAGGGTCTGAACTAGGGAGGACCCCAAAATAAAAGATGATAGGGGAAAATGGTGAGATTTGTTGACTGCACGTATGAGCTCAGTGAAGTAAGCAGTTTTAGACTGTATAAAGGTTGTAATCATGAATGACTGGGAGAACAATAGGGAAACAGTTGAGTATGATAAGAAATACAATTAATTGACGTTATTTCATACTTGCTATGCTCAGTATCTATGAAATTTTTTCCTAAAAACATTTTTTGTGATATAAGAAGGTGAGACTTCTGTGTAGAATACAAGTCTTGGCCTTTCTCATTCTTTACTTCTGAACCATACTTTCCCACACATTTCTCACCACCCTCATCTTTCCCCACATTAAAGTTATTGAGTATTAGAGTGTATAATGATATCAACTTAATTTGGAGGGTCTTGTTGAGTTCTTCATAGAATGTCTCTACCTCTTTGTCACTGGCAACTAATTTTGGTACAGAAGTTGCAATTAATTTCTAGGTGTTTTTTTTTTCAAATCTTTATCACTGGTATAAAGATACCAAATGAGCAAATAATCCCACATTGCCTTTGGGCATATGGTAAAGACAACTCTGCAACTCCTTTCTTTGCTTCCCCAAGGAGTACCTTGAAACCCATCCTTCTGTTTTGCAACAACTTCTTCTGGTTTTCTTTATAGCAAGAATGTTAAGATTGATATACTTCATCTCTTCCAGTCAATTGGTCTTGAGGAGGATTGAGAGCCATTTTCCCCCTTTGCTTTATGGGTTGGATTGGCTTTCCCAAAACTCATCCTAAGACATCATCCCATTAGTGATGAGCCTTTATGCACTTAGTTCCATTGGTTCTTGGAAAGCAGACTCAGTATGTTTCCTGAATCATATTTGAACCTCTTGTTGTCCCATTTTTCAATGAACTTCAGGATCAAATATAGTCATTTATTTGGCTTTTAAAGTTTTCCCCAACCTGGACTTTTCTCATCTTCCCCTTCTTCTTACATTTTACTTTTCTACATGCATGCTTCACTAGACTCCTTGGTGTTCCTTCCCCACAATACTACATCTCTCAACTTCATGCCTTTATGTTGGCTGCCTACATGCCTGGAATACTCTACCAGCTCACTCCTGCCTTTTAGTTTCCTTGGCTTCCTTCAAGACAGTTCAGATCCCACTTTCTGGAGGAGATTCTTCCCCTCTTCCCTTCTGTAAGGATGGAATTTGTGCAAGGGGGATGGGACAAAAGGAGCCAGGGAAGGAGGAATTTATTATACCTAGTCCCTTTCTTTTATTCCTCAGCACTCAGTACAAGGGCTTGACACACCTGAGGTCTGAATAAGTACTTGTTTGCCTCACGTTTCAGGTGTAAAGAGTCATCGGCATTGACTTCAAGGACCCCAGGTCCCTTCAACCCCAGGATGTCTTTTGAGTGATTTGAGTCAAACTTTGTGGAGCGAAAGTACAGCAAAGGCAAAATTTGCTGACATTCACTTAAGGTTTTGAAGTTTGCAAAAATATTCTTGCTAAAAGATACATTGTCTTATCAGAGCCTCACAAGGATCCTGGGAGGTAAATGGGGTACTTTACAAATAAGGAAATCAAGAAAATTTAAGTGATTTGTCCATGATTACATAACTAGAATCAGAGGCAGATTTGAACCTAGGTCCCTCAGAATTTCAACTTCAATTATAATTCTGCCAGCTTATACAAAGAAGGAGGGAAACAAGCATTTATTATGTGCCCACTATATACCAAGTCCTTTTTAGACATATTATTTCATTTGATTCTCACAGCAAGCCTGGGAAGTAGGAGCTATTCTTATCCCCATTTTATAGCTGAGAAAACAGAGGTAAACAGAGAGGATAGCACAGCAAGTTGGTGCCTGAAGCCAGATTTGAACTTAAATTTTCTTGACTCCAGGCTCAGTCCTCTTTCTACTCTGTTACTTAGCTTCCTTAGCACAAATCCACAGCGATGAAAGAAGCTGTGTAGAGTCTAAAAGAACTCAATTTAGTCATCTTCTCTGGAAAAGGACTGGCACTGCTCTACTGATTTAGCCCAGAATTAGGCATGAATTTTATCTTAGGGAGATACTGTTTCTGCATGTTGTTAAACATCCAAATAAAAACTTAAAATTTTAGAGATCTGAAATATTTGTCTTTACACAGACTGAATGATTTTTTTTGTTTTAATCAGGATATGGGAAATGGCATTATGTGAACAGAACTATTGTGTTTTTGGTAATAAGCATAAGCATAAGCATATTAATGTAACATTGATATACTAGTCCCGGATTGTACTCTAGACCTCTCTTTTAAAAAAAACAAAACAACCCTTACCTTCTGTCTTAGAATCAATACTGCATATTGGTTCCAAAGTAGAAGAGCAGTAAGAGTTAGGCCACGGGGATTAAGTGACTTGTCCAGGGGCACACAGCAAGGAAGTATCTGAGGCCAGATGTGAACCGAGGACCTCCCATCTCCAGGCCTGGTTCTCAGTTCACTGAGCTACCCAGCTGCCCCCTATTCAAGTCCTCTTGAACCACCTGCTCCCCAAGAAGAAAAAAAAATTTCTAAAACACTATAAATATGGCATCATAAAACCTTATTAGGAAGAGACTTTGGAGACCAGCTAGTCTGGAAATTTTCAGCTTGAGGTATCTGTATTTCTACGGCTTGTCAAGAGGTTGTTGGGAGTATATGTTATTTTTCTGAAATTAACTTCTTAATTTTAACATATTTTCTTAGGTGCCTATGCATGATAAACTGTAAAATTTATTTGCTTTCGCATTGAGTAGAGAGAATGAGAAGATTGAACATTAAGGGGTACAGGCACCAAAAAAGCCTAGGAACCCCTGATCTCTTCTAACTTCAATGCTCTGTAGATAAAAAAAATCTCAGAAAATCAGAGAAATTAAATGGTTTGTGCAAGACCTAAAGAAAATATCTAGAACTATGTATGTTACATTGCATGCTTTTTACATTGCCTCTAAAATATGAAGGGAAATGTATATGTGTAAATATATGTGAGTGAGTATGCATACATGTACAGTATATCCTAGAATTCAAGTCTAGAAGTCGACTGTTTTTTTTTAACTGCAAGGAAGTTGCATAGAATTTTAAGAAAAAAACATTGCAGTCAAGGAGAGGGTGTTTCTAAGCATTAGAGATCAATTTTAGTCAAAGAGTAGTACATGTTTGAAATAGTTACACTGATGGGGAATCCTTAATTAAGCTAAAGAAATAAGTTGTTAATGAAAACAAGGTAGCTAATAATCAAAATCTTAGAGGCAATAGAGAGAATTGCTGGAGCTGAAATGGAGCTGGTTATATGAAGGTAATTTTTCTCTCTCTTAGTCTGGTGAATAATAACTCTAGACATGTTAGAACAATTAGAGGCTTAATTTGAAGGGAAGTGGGATCACCAAGTAAGCACTAATAATGAGCAGAATTCCCAGTCAACTGGAGCAGGAACAAGACTAAGACAAGGGTAAAGGTAGTTTACAAAAGTTAATAAAATGGGGGAGAGCCTGTGCCAGAGGAATCAAAGCCTTTGTCTAGGGTAAAGGGGAGTGTTAGTAGGAATAGTTTAGAAAGAGCAATATGGAAGATTCTGGCTTAAACACTGGGATGTGACAGAAACCAATGAGATTAAGTTCTTAAAGAAAATGTAATTAGAATTCAATGGCCTTCAACTTTCTGCAGTGCCAAAATCTTTTATGTTAAATAAACATTTTATATAAGGGGAAGGAAAGGGAATGAGCATTTTTATAGTACCTGCTGTGTGCCAGGTACTGTGTTAAGGACTTTACAAATATTATCTCATTTGATCCTCATAATAAATCTGTGGTCCAAGTGCTATTTTTATTCCCATTTTACAGTTGAGGAAATTGAGGTGCACAGAGATTAAGAGACTTACCTAGGATCATACAGCTAGGAAATGTCTGAGGTCAGATTTGAACTTAGGTCTTCCTGAAGGCTCCCATTCTGTCTACATTCAACAAAATCTTTGTAATACTTGATCTGGTGGAAACAGTTCAGATCTGCTTTGTATGGCTTGAATTTTGCCTGGAGAAGAAAATAGAGCACTGTACTTGGAGCTCAGCCTACCCTTTGATCCAACCATACTACTGCTGGGTTTGTACCCCAAGAGAAAATAGGGGAAAAGACTTGTACAAAAATATTTATAGCTGCACTCTTTGTGGTGGCAAAAAATTGGAA
Organism: Gracilinanus agilis; assembly: GCF_016433145.1. NCBI lineage: Eukaryota > Metazoa > Chordata > Mammalia > Didelphimorphia > Didelphidae > Gracilinanus > Gracilinanus agilis. Next base: position 448,447,033 of record NC_058133.1, read on the forward strand.
AACAAAGAGATGCCCTTTGATTAGGGAATGGCTGAAAAAATTGTGGTATCTGATGGGGATGGAATACTACTGTGCTCAAAGGAATAATGAACTGGAGAAATTCCATGTGAACTGGAAAAACCTCCAGGAATTGACTCAGAGTGAAAGGAGCAGAACCAGGAGAACATTATACACAATTGATTGTAATGGACTTCTCTACTAGCAGTAATGCAGTGACTCAAAACATTTCTGAGGGACTTATGAGAAAGAGCACTATCCACATCCAGAGAAAGAACTGTGGGAGCAGAAACACAGAAGAAAAACAACTGCTTGACCACATGGGTCGATGGGGATATGATTGGGGATGTAGACTCTAAACAATCACCCTAATGGAAATATTAATAATATGGAAATAGGTCTTGATCAATAACACATGTACAACCCAGTGAAATTGCACATTGGCTATGGGAGTGGGGAGGGAGGTGGGAAGAGAAAGAACACGAATCATGTAACCATGGAAAATTTTTCATAATTAATCAATAAAATAAAAGGAAATTAAAAAAAGAAATTCTTAGTTTAAATCCTTTCTCAGATGCTTACTACCTATATAATCCTGGGAAAGTCACATACTCTCTCTCATTTTTTATTCATCTATAAAATGTAGATAACAATAGCATCCTCCTCTTAGATTTGCTAATGGGCTCAAATGAGATCTTATATATAAATCACTCTGTAAACTTTAAAGTATATTGTACTTTTGTTACTATTACTGCTGCTGCTATTACTACTACCACTGCTGCTGCTGCTACTATTATTACAGGAAGACAGTATGATACTACATTAATGATCTAGTGAGGGAGTACAATATTTGAATTGCTAATAGGTGGCATTCGAATCCAGTGACCTCATTAACTTCTCTCTGTCACATCATCTAAAAGGTATATCTACTAGTCCTCAGAGGGCACTCAGCCTGAAAATGCCCAACTCACTTTGTACTCTGAATGTGTTGCTCTTGAAACTAAATTAAACATTTTGTTTCAACTTCTACTAGCTGGGTTCAGATTTAATAAAGGGAATAAAAAAGAATATGACTTGATTGATCAAATCTATGGTCTATATCTCCTTTTGAGCTTTATGGGTTCTTCTCTCTTATCATAATCCCCCATGCTCACAATTCAAGGAAATAAGATTGTCATTGTTTTTAAAGAAATCAATAAAGTGCTCCAACATGGACACATCACTTACCTCTGACATCTCCTAAACTTTTTCCTGCTTTCCCTCCTAGATCTTGGGATGTGACGAAGGAATTTCTGACCATACCCTAGAGCTCATGGAAAGGAATAATGGAAAAAGGTATCCATTTCCTATCTCAAGATCATGATGAACTATAAGCAGTGGAAATGAAGAAAATATGCTGGAAATCAATCTCCCCCTCCATGTTTACCAGTCTAATGGGATTTATAGTAGCTGGCAGTCTAAGTAACTCAGAATCTTCTCTTCTTGTGACTTTCTGTTCTAGGATCTGGATCTCTTCCACAGTGCTTATTTCTGATCATCTCACAGGCCAAAATAGTAATGGCAGCAGGTATGCCTATGTATCTCAATTTAAATCCAATATCAGTGGTAAAAAGAGAAGTTAGCATGTATGCTCTAACACCCCACTCTTCCAGTAGAGGAGCTTTAAGCTGTAGCATGTACTTAGGTAAGGACAATTTTCACTGTTATAGATTTGTCCTGGAGAGGATAATAACAATCTCACTTCTGACAGGATGTCTTACAAATTTGATTGTATCTCTTTCCTTCTTTGGAAACTTCTTGGCATTTGTATTTCCTTTCACCCTGGTTATTTCCTGCCTGCCACTGCTGCTGCTGCTACACCCTATTACTAAACCTCCAAAGACTATGTCTTCAGAATTCCTGACCTGGGATACAAAGGGATAGTGTGGTAATCCATGACAAAGAGAAGGCTGAGTAGCTCAACTTTCATTTTGCTTGCTTTTTCTACAAAAAAAAGAATGATTTTTGAGCTGAAAGGAACAGGGGGAAAAAGATATTGGGGAATGGCTACCCAGAATAAGTAGGGAGGGCTTAAGAGTATACTGAGCTATTCTGATGAGCTGCCCAGCTCCAGTGAATTACATTTTGTGGTATTGACAGACTTGATGGTTGAGCCACCATCCATGATCTTTGAAAGGTTGTGAACAATGACGAAAATACTTCCAGGCTAAAGAAGAGGGAGGGAAGGAGGAAAGAAAGGAAGAAAGGAAGAAAGAAAGAAAGAAAGAAAGAAAGAAAGAAAGAAAGAAAGAAAGAAAGAAAGAAAGAAAGAAAGAAAGAAAGAAAGAAAGAGAGAGAGAGAGAAAGAAAGAAAGAAAGAAAGAAAG
>NC_058133.1:448449774-448475510 GCF_016433145.1 Gracilinanus agilis
AAGGAAGGAAGGAAGGAAGGAAGGAAGGAAGGAAGGAAGGAAGGAAGGAAGAGACAGAATGGAATTTATGAACTATAGACCAATGAATCTGACTTAAATTCCTTACCAAATTTTAGGAAGGGATACAACCAAGGGGATGCCTAGGAAGTACTTAGAAAAGGAAGCAGTAACCACAAAGATGAAGTATGATTTTATTAAGCAAGTAAGGTCATGCCAGAGAAATCTCATTTCCTAGTCTGACAGTGTTACTAGACTGGTAGATCAGAGAAATATTATACAGTTGATCTAGGTTTTAATAAAGTATTTGGTAATGTCTTGTGATGTTTTTGTGAAAAAGATACCAATATGTAGGCTGAATGTTGGGTGGATTCAGAGCTAGTTGAATATCCAGACCCAATGAGTAGTCACCCATCGGTTAATCTTGCCTTGGAAAGAGGCCTCTGGTGGAGTAACCCTGTGATCTATGCTTGGCACTCTACTGTTTAACATTCTTCTTTCTGATTTTGTTAAAGGCTTGCTTATTAAATTTTCAGGGGACATAAAACTGGGAGATAGATAACACATTTTAGATAACAAAATCATAATTAAAAAAATCTTAACAAACTAGAATTCTGGGTCAGACAATATGAAATTTAATAGGAATAAATGTTAAGTCTTCCACTTGGGTTAAAAAATCAATCGTATAAAAAATCAAGCCATTTCCCAATTGATAAATGGGCAAGAGACATGAATAGACAATTTTCAGATAAAGAAATCAAAACTATCAACAAGCACATGAGAAAGTTCTAAATCTCTAATAATTAGAGAAATGCAAATCAAAACAACTCTGAGGTATCACCTCACACCTAGCAGATTGGCTAAAATGAAAGAAGGGGAGAGTAATGAATGCTGGAGGGGATGTGGCAAAACTGGGACATTAATGCATTGCTGGTGGAGTTGTGAACTGATCCAACCATTCTGGCTGGCAATTTGGAACTATGCTCAAAGGGCTATAAAAGAATGCCTGCCCTTTGATCCAGCCATACCATTGTTGAGTTTGTACCCCAAAGAGATCATAGATAAACAGACTTGTATGAAAATATTTATAGCTGTGCTTTTGTGGTGGCAAAACACTGGAAAAGGAGGGTATGTCCTTCAATTGGGGAATGGCTGAACAAATTGTGGTATATGCTGGTGATGGAATACTATTGTGCTCAAAGGAATAATAAACTGGAGGAATTCCATGTGAACTGGAATGACCTCCAGGAACTGATGCAGAGTGAAAGGAGCAGAGCCAGAACATTGTACACAGAGACTGATACACTGTGGTAAAATCGAATATAATGGACCTCTGTACCAGCAGCAATGCAATGATCCAGGACAATTCTGAGGGATTTATGGTAAAGAACGGTACCCACATTCAGAGGAAGGACTGCAGGAGTGGAAACAGAAGAAAAACAACTGCTTGAACGCATGGGTTGAGGCGGACATGATTGGGGATGTAGACTTGAAACTACCACACCAATGCAACTACCAACAATTTGGAAATAGGTCTTGATCAATGACACATGATAAAACCAGTGGAAATGTGCATCGGCCAGGGGGGGGGGGTGGAGCTCGGCGGGTGAAGGGGAAAGTAAGAGCATGAGTTATGTAACCACATTAACTTTTCTAAAAAGTAAATATGAATAAATGTTAAAAAAATCAAGTCTAAGTACAAAATGGAGGACATATCATTAGAAGGTGGTTCGTTTGTATAAAGTCTGTGTATATCATAGGACTGCAATCTGATAATAATTTATGGCAACAAGTGTAAATCTTAGATTGCATTAAGATAGGTATAGTGTTCAGGATTATGAGATGATAGTCTTCTTGTACTTACTTGTAAAAGGACCAAAAATATTTAGTATTATGTCCAGTTCTTGGGGTCATATTTTAGGATGCAGATAGATAAACGGGAGAGTTTATAAAGAAGGCTGAAGAGAATGTTGAGGGGCATTGAAATCATGTCGTATGAGGATTGATGAAAAGACCTGGGTATTGTTAGCCAGGGTGACTGAAAAGTGAGAGTGTATATGATAGTTGGAATGAAAGAGAGATGAAGATTTGTCCTTCTGGTCCAAAGGAGAAGACCAGAAACAATGAATTGAAGTTGCAAAGAAGCAGATTTAGGCTTGCTATAAGGACAAACTTCTCAACAATTTTAACTCTCCCAAAATGAAGTAGAATGACTCAGACAGGGCAGGTTCCTCCTTCACTGGAGATCTTCAAGCAAAGGCTGATTAATACTTTCCCAAGAAAGTATAGAGGGGATTCTTTATTCGAATAGATTGAGCATGAGGTATTTTTATATCCCTTTCATTTCTGAAATTCTGTGAAAAAAGAGCAGTGGAATCTCAGTTTAGATAAGAGAGGACACCCAACCTATAAGCAAGCATTTTTAAATGCCTAAAATATGCTAAATGCTGGAGTGACAAATAATAATAATAATAATGAAACACTCTCTGCCCTTAAGGAGCTTATGTTCTAAGAGGGAAACAAGAATCACCAAGTAACCTCTGAGCTGTCTCCACCTCTTGTTTCCAGTTTTTGACTTGAGTCTATAAACTGGTCAGAAAGAAGAAAAGTGGGGCAGCTGGGTAGCTCAGCGGATTGAGAGTCAGGCCTACAGACAGGAGGTCCTAGGTTCAAATCTGGCCTCAGACTCCTAGCTGTGTGACCCTGGGCAAGTCACTTGACCCCCATTGTCCACCCTTACCACTCTTCCATCCAATAAACAAATACACAGAAGTTAAGGGTTAAAAAAAAAAAGAAAGAAGAAAAGTTAGCTATTCTTTCTTGCTTCTATTCCAGTAGGGGTGATGGCATGACTGGTCCTTTCTGTTGATGTCTCAGAAAATGGCAGCCTTGGACAATACCATGTAGCTCAGCTCAGCCTCCAAAGCAGGAACCATGTCCAATAATGTATTTGGCTAAAATAAGGATTAGGAATACTGAGGGCAAAGATAAGCTGAACTGAAGAGACAAGAGCCAAAAGATTCCACAAGGGGAAAAAAGGGGTCCAGAAAATGAAAGCTGAGGGCTCCGATATTGACCCATTTCAATTTTTCCAAAGACTGGCTCATTATTATTCCTTAATTCTTTCTTTCAAAATAACCCAAATTAAGGTGAGTAGCTGCTGCCCAGCATCACATCACAGTGAGTATTGCCCCTGCCTGTAACTTTCCTTTCGGATCAGGGTTGCCCAGGATTTGCTACTTTAGGAACTGGGAGGCTAGTTCCTGATGTCCTTGATAAGAAAAAGGTATGTGGAATGAAGCCCAGAGTCCAATGGTTTGAATTCATCTTGGCCTTTCCAAGAAAGGCTGTCCTTTTATTATAGTCACTGGTTTCCTTTTGCCATTTCCAGGAAAAGGATTAGATTTGTAGGGAAGAAAATCTTCATTTCTTTTAAAGAGGACAAGAAGAAATAGACTTTAGTGTAAAAAGCTACTCAACGACCCAGAAACAGCCTTTCCATATAACCCTGTCATCTGAACCAGATTGCTTGGGATTCTGAACCATAACTAGCATAAAGCAGACTCAGTAAAATTGATTGACTAGCTGATGGATGACTTTCTTACTACCTGGAAGATCCTTTAAACTCTAATAAGGCATTTCTTCTTCTGGTTTTTACTTTTTCTGTTTGCCTTTCTCCCGTATTTTGCAAAACAAAATATTTGCACAGATGCAATAAATTTGGAGAATACTAACTTTGAATATTTTCAAATTGCCTATTCTAACATAGGGTAAGTCTAGACCGTGAGCTTTCCAGTTCTTATGAGCTGTATTGATCAATTATACTTCTAAGAAACAAGTGGTCTGAAGAACACAAAGAATATTTGCATTGATAAAGAGACATTTCAGATCTATAATTCTCAGAATTTCTGGTAAGAAATCATTAGAGCCACACATAAATACAATGTTAGACACGACCATGCTGTTTTCCTTAGCTATATTCTGGGATTTTCAGGGGATTTGGTTTTCTCTTAAAACAAATCTCTTGGAGAAAGATGGAAACAGAGATTTTGTTTGAATCAGAAATCTGGGAAGGATCCCAAGAGTTTATCTATTTCCATCCCTGCTTCAGGGTAGTGCTATAAATAAGAAAGGTGATTATCTACTGTTTTCTAAAAGATATTCAGGGAAGTAGAATTCATTAGATTATGAGTTCCTTTGGTCCCAGGACTCCACCCACCCTCTCCACTTTCTGGGTATCTCCAGCACTCAGCAAAGTACCAGAACTTAGGAAAGTCCTTAATACATGCTGGTTGACAGACTGGCATTCCTGGTAACCCATTCCAGGGTCTAATAACTCTCTAAAAAGTGCACACTTCAGTTGTGCTTGATTATCATTACTCTGCCCAGGTATTCCTTTTTTGTCTTTTCAATGTTATATTGGAAACTGAAGAAGGGAGAAAATGTATTCTTCCTTCCCTCCTGATTTCTCTTCTCTGTGCTTGTTTTGAGCGAATGTAACCTCTGATTCCTGAAGAATCACGAAATCATAATTGGCTGTACTTTGCATGGCGAACATATTTCTATACACCTTTAGACGGATGCTTCTGGGACTCTATTAGGCAACACAATCTACAATACAGACTTATTTTTATGCTACCTGAATTATATTGATAGGTCTCAAACTCCTGCAATGCCTGGTATTAAATGGTACAAATTAATGCAATACTTGGTACATCATGGATCCTTCTTTATATTCTACTACCTCACCTCACTCCAAATCCCCAACCTTCCTGTGCTGAGAGACTGGCTGACTCTCCAACATGCAGCTTTCCTAGAAAACAGAGGCAATTATAGTAAGTAACATGACTAGAGAGCAAAATGGAAAGAGAGTTGTGTTGGTGTTGGAAAGACCTCAGTTCAAATCCCATCTTTGATGTATACTGTCTCTGGCATCCCAGGAAAGTCAGTGCCTCTCAGATCCCCAGGCAATTCTCTTATGACTAAGTTTTCATTCTACCTTTTAGGCATTTTTCAGTCATGTCTGACTCTTCTTGACTTCATTTGGGGTTTCCTTGGCAAAGATACTAGAATGGTTTGCTATTTCCTTTTCAAGTTCATTTTATACATAAGGAAACTTGGACAAACAGAGTTAAGTGACTTGTCCAGAGTCACACAGCTAGGAAATATCTGATTTGATCTCAGGAAGAGGAGTCTTTCTCACTCCAGGCACAGAACTCTTAACTAGTATGCCATTTAGTTTATACTGAGGAAATTTAGGTCCAAAGGGAGGTTAAGTGACTTATTTAAGGTGTTATATAGCTGACAAGTAGCAGTGGTAGGATTTGAACCCAATGCTTCTCCAGATCCAGTATTTATTTCTCCCCAAATGAAATGAAAAAGATGAATAAAAAACAAATGAACAAATGAAAAAGAAAATATAAAATTTTTTAATTTATTCATTTATTTGTGGAATATTACTACACCACAAAAAACAATGAACAGGTTAATAAAAAAAACTTGGAAAGACCTATACGAAATAATGAAGGGTGAAATGAATGGAACTAAGAGAATATTATATACAAAGACAGAATTAATATTTGAAGAATGATTTGTTAATGTTCACCTTCAGAGAAAGAATTGATAAACAGAAACATGAAAGACAATGTATATATGCATGTCTTTTTGTCCAGTGATGCCTTCTGTGGTTTGGAAAGGGGAGGTAAGGGTCGAGCTACTTGGGAATAATTGTTTTTTAAAAAAGAAAGAAATAAAATTGCCAGGGGAAGCAGAAGCATGAGTTATAGGCATGGGGTTGGGAGAGGTCTCCATTTGTTCTGACATCTTCTAGAACTCCTCTTCTGACAAAAGCAGAGCAGCTTGATAAACTCTTGACTTATTAAAAATTTATTTTCATTTTTTTAGTATTTTTAAAAGATAAATGTCTTGAGGATGGGCTAGGGACTGTGTAGAATGGGCTATGTTAGAGTCCCTGTCACAGCAAAAGCTGGGAGAGCATTTACTGAGGATGCTGCCCATAGATTCATGTTCTATTTATCCCCTGGCATCCTCTGCTACCTTAAATCAAACCTAACTTTTCCTCTTTCTAATTTCTATTTATTGTTTCTATTTCTATCATTTTAGAATACAGCTGAATGTTACTTCCTTCAGTAAGGCTTCTTTGATTCTATCCTCCACCTCTTCTGATAGTAATGTCCTTTCTCCAACTCAAATCTTGTAACATTTTGTCTTATCCTTATTTAATGTACTTATCATATGTTATCTTTATCTATGTATATTATCCCTCTATTAGATTATAAACTCCATGAGCAACCCATCTTACTGAAATGTTATACCTCACCCTGAGCCCAGAACTTGGGCTCTGTCTGTCTGACTCAGTCTCTACGTCTCTGTTTCTGTTTCTGTCTCTTTGTCTGTCCCTCAATCTCTCTGTCTCTATCTCTGTCTCTGTTTCTGTTTGCCTCTCTCTGTCTCTCTCTTTCTCTCTCTGTCTTCTTACTCTCTCTCTTTCCTTTTTTGTCTTTCTTCTTCCCCTTCAATCTCTCTATCTCTCTGTCTCTGTGTCTTTCACTCTCTGTCTCTTTCTCCTTCCCTCTCTGTAAGAGATAGATATCATGGGATAGATTTGTAATTTCTGAGCCATAGAGAAATAACATATCAGGGCTGATCTGTCACTGATCTGTGACATACAGTGTTAGAGAGTGACCTTGCTCACCAAGAGGTTAAGTGACTTGCTCTGGTCATGCAATTACTGGTCATGTAACAGAGATGGAACTTGAACTCAGGTCTTCCTGACTGGAATGCCAATTTTCTATCCACCAGTATATATCTACACTCTTGTTGAACCTTTTTTTTTTAATTCCCTACTTTTCAATTTAGAATTAATAGTAAATATTGATTCCAAGACATAAGAATGGTAAGAGTTAAGCACTTAGGGTTATGTGCCTTGCCCAGGGTCATACACCTAGGAAGTACCTACCTGAGATCAGATTTGAACCTAGGACTTCCCATCTCTAGGGCTGGCTCTCAAACTACTGAGCCACCCAACTGCCTCTATTGTTGATTTTAAAAAAAATCCAGCATATGGTATAATGTATAGTATATTGTGGACAGTTCATGAATTCTTCTTGGTCAATTGATTGTCTAAATTAGTTCTGCAGCCCCTTCTAAGAAAATCTTAAAAAATAAATAAATAAAAAGGACCCAGAGAGAGGTCTTCATTCTGTTGCTGTATAGTGCCTAGCAATGTTGATTGAACTAGTGCTGCTGATTAGGAATAAGGAAAGTTGAACAAAGAACAAAAGAATTGTCTAAAAACAGCTTTACAGATTCAACAAGAAGGTTATCAACTTCTAAGGCGGACAATTGCCCTGCCTGTAATTTTTCTGACAACATGTCAGTGTCTTGACAATAACTTTGGAATCTTGATGACCCTCCAAATCTTGAGGAACAAAGGAATCAGGGAGAGTGAGGTGAAGGTGTTAAAGGGGAGTATAAGAACTACAAAAGAAAGATGACAGGGTGACAAGTTAAACATAATCCAGGGAATAAAAAAGTCAGAAGCCTCCTCCACAGCACACCTACAAACACCTGCCCTTTTGTTAAATGTATAAAAGAGACTCTCCCTTTAACTCTTTACCTTCCTGAGTTGAGGGGAATTCTGTGACACTGTTAGCTGCTGAGAGGGATTTTGCCTGGCATCCCTTAAGCAAAGCTGCTTTGATTGGTCACCTTTTTCGTTTTATCAAGGTTTTGTCTTGTCTTGCCCAACTGTTGGTCACCTACATCTCCCTTTATGACTTCATTTTGCAGCAAGACAAACTTTCTCCCAAACTCCAGGGGAATTAATTGGTTAAAAGATCTAGTCACATCGCCCTAATTAAGAAAAAGTGTTATCTTAAATTGGAAACTTCCTGCATTTATCTTGATTTTTGAAAGATAAGGAAATTATAAACTCCTTTGATTTTGCTTTTCTATCTGAGGTCAAGTTCAACTTTTTAACTTATTGTTCTCTTAGAGTCTTTGATGTCTCTGATTAGTCAGTATAGAAGATTATACACCCCCCCCCCCAACACATAATGGGATCATAGAATTCTGAACTGGAAGGAATCTTAGAGATTATCTAGTTCAAACCCATTATTTTACAGAGGAAGAAACTGAGGCCAGAAAGGCTGAGTTCTTTGCCCAACTTTCCATACATAGTATATTTCACAGCTGTATTTGAACCATAGTCTTCTGATCTCCAAAGCAAATTTCTTTTTGTTATAACCTACTGCCTCTGAATCTTTGCTGCTTCAGATTGTATGTAGGGTTGGCATAGCTATAATGCCACACAGTGCTTCTACCTTTTGTACTCTTTTGAACAAATCTTATCTTTCCAGTCCTTCATCTTCTTGAAAAAATTAATAGTCCCAACTGAGTTTTCTATAAAGCTAAATATCTCCATTTCAATTAACCAGTTTTCAAATGACAACATCAAAGCTTTTCACCATTCTTCCTGTCTTCCACTGAATTACCTTCAGCTTATTAGTGACTTTTCCAAACTATGCTGCCAAGAACCAAACCACATCCCCAGATGTGGTCTGCCCAAGACAGAGTATAAGGAGACTATTACCTCCTTTTTCATAGGAGCTATACTTCTATTATAGACCAAAATTGCTTTGAGGCTGCTATATTTCACTATTGGATCACACTGAAATCTGGAGTCCTCTAAAGACTTCAGATTTTTTTTTTTTTTACATAAAATTAAAAGGCTTTGCAGGAACAAAATCAGTAGAATTGTAGATAGAATGAACCATTTAGTGGAAAAAAATTGACATCAAATAAAATATGTGTATAAGAAATTTACCAAATTATATGATACCAAACTGAAGGGAGAAGAGTTGTGTAAAGAGACTACTGTGAATATACGGGGAACCCACAAAAAACCCCTTAGGTTTAATTTTTAAGTGTTATTAATTGTTTTGTTTTTTTTTCATCAAAAGCCTGGACATAGATTCTGTGCCCCCACACACATTCTATCCCCAAGAATTAATTAATCCTTCACTTAAAAAAAAGTTAATAAAAAACAAATAGTATGACATCAAATGACAATGAATACAAGATTCTGACTCCATAACCCCCTCCCTCTTTCCTGAGAGAAGGGAGGTATCTTTCCTCAAAGACAGTAAATAGTTATTATAATTAGTCAAATTTCCGTTTCCTATTATTATGTAAAAATTACACTGTTACAAAAAAATGAATTGTGTTTGTGTTCTTTTTATTCTATATCAGTTCATACAAGACCTCTTAGGTTTTGTTGAGTTCCTCATATTGTAATTTTTAAATTGTATTTTTTCCCAATTGGAAAAGGAAACCATTTCATATTGTAATTTCTTAACTGCACAATAGTATTCCAACACATTCACCTACTACATGAAGATGGTTCAACTACTTCCTAGTTGTTGGGCACCCACTGGGTTTTTGGTCCTTTGTTACCACAAAGAAAGCAGCTAAGAATTTTTTGGTATCTGTTGGACCCTTCTTTATGTCTTTGACCTGCTTGATGGGAGAATGCTGGGTCCAAGGAAATGAAGTTTATTCGCTTTTCTAGAATAATTTAAAATTGTTTTCTAGAATAGTTGGAACAATTCACAGATCAACCAACTCTTTATTAGAGTAGCTGTCTTCCTATACGCCGCACAAATCTGGTATTTTTCATTTTTTGTCACCTTTGATCCTTTGCTAAATTTAAGATAAAATTTGCATTGCTCTTATTATTAGTGATTTGGGGAATCTTTGCAGAGCTTTTGAAAACAATTTGTTCAAATTCTTATCTATTAGGAAATAGCTCCTGGTATATATCTGGGTCAATTCCCTATAGATCTTAGTACCACATTTTTGTCAGTGATATTTGTTGCCAATTTTTTCATTCAAGAGTTTTTATTTTATCTGTATTGATGAGTTTTTTTAGAAAAATAATTTAATTTTATTATTGAAATAGTTCATTTTGCATTTTATGATTACCTTTATCCTTTGATTAAAAATCTCTTCTCCTTTCTAATATAGATATGAAAGTATTTTCCATGGTTCTTCTATAATTATTTTACAATATGTTGCATAGTCATTAGGAGTTTATTGTGGTGTTTGCTATAAATACTAGTCTAAATCTAATTCTGCCAAGTGGCTTTCATGGTTTCTCAGAAGTTCTTGTCAAATTAAAATCAACTTAGATTTTAAAACTACATGTCCAAGAGATGGAAATAAGAGCAGTTAATAAACAATATTAATAAAAAGAATTGGCACGGTCCTGAAAAAACAGGGTCAAATGATAAAGAAAATGACTGAACAACCATAACAGGATCCCAAGATTACAAAGGACTGTTGTTCAAATACCTAAATGATTAATGAAAGACAGGGTGTCATCTGACTACCACAAATGTAATTCAACATGAACCAAGGGGCAAGCATGACTATGGTCTCCAATCTAGCTATACTAGACACTCCATTTCCTGGCTCTGGGCATTTTCTTTAGCTATCCTCCATGACTGTAATGCTCTCTCTTCATCTCTGCCTACTTCTCTCACTGGCTTTTTTTAGTTCCCAATTAAAATTATATCTTCTGCAGGAAGTTCTTCCCAACTTTCTCAACTGTTTCTTCACTCATATTCCCCCCCCCCCCAATTATTTCCCATTTATCAGGTATAGCGGTTGTCTGTATAAAAATGTTTTGCTTGTCTCCCCCTTTAGATTGTGAATTGCATAATGGCAGAGATTCTCTTCTGCCTCTTTTTGTATTCCCAGTGCTTTGCACAGTGATTGACACATAGAAGGCACTTAATAAATATTTAGTGATTAATTTTATTGACTGACCGATCTATATCAGAGTCATCTTTCTTCTTCATCTCCTTAACTTCTCCTCCATTTTGGTATTATGCCTATAAGTCATTCTATCCAATGTGAGCCCACATGTCCTGAATCAAAGAATCCCAGATTTAGAAGTTATAAGGTTTTTCTCCCCTACAAATTAAACTCTCCAGTTTTCTTTCCTACAAATAAAAGAACTGAGGCTCAGAGAAGTTAAGTCATTACACTCAAGATTAAGTAGGTCCCAAATATCTTGGGAAGAAAGGCAAATGAAGTTCTATCAAGATGTCAAAATGTGGGCAAAACACTAAAATATTCCTCTTTATAATCAATTCTGAATCTGCTCCCTAATTTTCTCCTCTGTTCATAGCTTTATTATTTCATGACCTCCAGGTTTATTATGAGAGATATAAGCCCCTACTGCCACCCTAGCAACTTTGGTGAAGTAATTTATGACATGAATGAAACTAGGCATTGACAGACTAAGTAGAGGGAATATGTTTCTTGTTGGTCCAGAGCTGGTTGAAAGCCTAAACCCAAGAAGTCATCATCAATGTATGGGTATCAGTCAAGAACAGGAGTTCTTAACTTGAGGTACAAGGAACCTGAAAGAGTTTCAGGGGATCTGTAGACTTGGATGGGAAAATTATTTTAATTTATTGGTTTCCTTTGTTATATTATGTATTTTATTTTATGGGTTTAAAAATATTATTCTGAGAAGGGTGCCATAGGTTTCACCAGACTATAAAAAAAAAAGATGAAAAACCTCTGTTGGAGAGGAAGATACAATGGTGCCCCAGACATCTATAATTGACTCTGTGTCATTTAACCTGTTAATAAATGATTGTATGAAAACATAAGTATCATATATACAATATTTATGGAGGACACAAATCTAGAATACCTTTATATCCCAAGACACATACTGATTGAATCAAAATACTAAAAGATCTTGGTATAAAATGGTTGGTTAAATAAATAATTTAAATAAAAAATGAAACTTAAAAGAAAAAATGTAAATTTCTAGAATGATACAAAAATCATTTTCAAGAGCATGAAATGAGGGGGACAGAGGTATGTAAAAGTTCCTGTGAAAAGGATTTGAGAATTTTAATGAATTTAATGAATAATAATAACAATAACTAACACAAAGAGCACTTACTGTGTGCCAGGCCTGTACTAAGTGCTTTACGAATATTATTTCATTTGATTCTCACAATAACTGTGGGAGGTAGGTACTATTATTATCCCTATTTTACAGATTAGAAAACTGAAGCAAAGAGGGATTAAATGATCTGCCTAGAATCACATAGCTATTAAGTATCTGGGGCCAGATTTGAACAAAGACCTTCCTGATTCCAGGGCTAGCTCTCTATCCATTGTGCCATCTAGCTGTCTAAGTTACAAGATCATTAAGATTCAAAATGGTAAAGCAATCCTAGGTAGGTTAAGAGACATAGTATCAGGGCAGCTAGGTGGCACAGTGGATAGAGTGCCAGGCCTGGAGTCGGGAGGACTTGAGTTCAAATTTGACCTCAGATACTTCCTAGCTGTGTGACTCTGGGAAAGTTACTTAATACTGTTTCCTAGCCCTTGCCCTTCTGTCTGAGAATTTTTATTAACAGAAAGTAAGGGTTAAAAGGAGGCAGAGTATCCAGAAGAGGGAGGTGATAGTCAGACCCAACTGTGCCCTGGTTGGGGCATCCTGTTTTAGGAAGGGCATTGACAATTTCCTAAGTGTTCAGAGGAGAATCCTGAAGTATTCAAGAGGGTTGGGGGGCCTTGAGATAGTGCCATGTAATACGTAGAGAAAGGATTTTTAGCCTAGAGAAGAAAGGAGCTGATAGCTATCTTTAAATATTCTAAGGGCTGTCCTGGGAAAAAATATTAGACTTGTTTTGCTTGTTCCCAAAGGATAAAGCTGGGAAGAGTAGGTGGAAGATGCAGACTAGCTTATTTAGGTTTAACTTAAGGGAAATATAACTAGTGGAGATATTCCAAAGTGAAAAGGCTGCTTCTGAAGCAAGTGTAATGCTGTTCTTAGAGGTCTTCAGTTAAGGAAAAGGTGACCATTTGGTGGGAATCAATAAATCAATCAAATGCTTGCTATGTGCCAGACACTGAGCTATGCACTGAGGTTAGGAAAACTAACAAACAAACAAATAAAAAAAAACCCAAGTCCTTAAATTCTGTTGGGTGGACAATATGTGCATATGTGATATATATATATATATATACATATATATATGCATATATTGTTAAAATAAGAAGAATGAATAAAAGAGGTCAGAGAAGAAGAGAAGAAAAATAGGAGAGAGCACAGGAGAGGATGATGAATCTAGGAGAAGAGTGTGACCAATTCTGGAAATATTGCAGAAAGATCAAGAAGGATGAGAAATGAGAAAATGCCATTTGTTTTGGAAATTGAGGCCATTGGTAACTTTAGAGCGAGCAATTTCAGTTGAATAATGAGTTAGAAGGCAAACTGAAGAGAGTTTAAAATTGAGTGAGAGAAAAAGTAGAGTCATAGTCATCCAATTCTAGATAACTCTCTCAATGGGTTTAACCTGTGTGTGCCAGTGATGGGATTATCCTAGAAGAGGAGAAGAGATAGAGGGTAGAAGAAAATAGGAATGATAGGATGAAGTCAGAGTTTCTTAAGAATGAGGAGAAATGAATGTGTTTCTAAGAAGCAGGAGAAGAGCCAGTAGACAGGGAAAGACTCAAAATTAAGGAGAAAGAGGGATGATAGAGGGGGAAATCTATTAGAGAATCAGGAGGGGATGGGATCAAAGGTACAGGTTAACAGTGCACTCTTCATGACCACATTTGGGATTTTCCTGGCAAAGATACTGGAGTGATTTACCATTTCCTTCTCCAGCTCATTTTACAGTTGAGGAAAACGGAGGTGAGTGGCTTGCCCCGGGGTCACACGGCTAGTAAGTGTCTGAGGCCAGATTTGATTTCAGGCTTAGCACTAAATCCATTGTATCACCTAGATGCCCACTCCATGGCACAGAGAAAGGCCACTTCTTCATGTGATATAAGGATAAGAGGAGGAAGAGATCCTGGGAGAAGATACCTGAGCGGTGTGAGATGAAGAGAAGAGAGAGTTCTTGATGGATAGCATAAAAAAATTTTTTTTTCATAATGAGTAGAGGTCCTTATCAGAAAATGTGGGGCATGAGAAGCATGAGGAAAGAAGAGAAAGTCTGGAATAACTGCTCTGGAGAGTATGATAGGGAACTAATTTGGGATGAACAACAGGATTGCCTCATTGTGATGCCCTTTTGAAATTAGCTAAACAGCAATTTATAGCAGACTTACTCATCACAGCTTTGTGATTTCTTTCAGTTTCATTAAGCAGCTTGTGTATAGGAGTGAAGGAAGAGAATGGTGGGATTAGGTTGTATCTGAGTTAGGTCTTATCAAAGTATGATTAAAGGAAAAGGAAGTGGGCAATTTTAGAGTGGAGAATACAGTAGAATTGAATTGAGTCACTAAGGAGGTCAAGATAGGGAAGGGAGGAAGGTAGTGTTATCTTGGGATGGAGGGTTTTGGAAATTGTGATGAGGGCAAAGAATAAGGAGTGAGACACTGGGGGATACAGGAGAAACAAGATGATAATCAGAAAAAGGAAATTCAAACAATGGAAACAAGACATATTTGAATGATGGCAAGATAAAGAGTAGGACCATGCTTTTGTGTAATTAAGGTGGAGTAAAGTAGACCCTGTGAGTTGGGTAAATTGAGGAGCTGGAATGTTACAGTATTTGAAGGAATATCAACACATATGGTGTATTTCCCTAAATTAAAGGAAGGAGTTGTGCAGAGGAAGACTGTGAGGCAGGTACTGAACTTATTGAGAAAAGAAGGAGTGTCCTGTGGGGTGGAGAGGGGGGTGGCAGAGGAGAACTATAAGAATCAAAGAAGCTCTAAAAGAATCTAAATGAAATGATTTAAAAAATTTTTAGATTTAAAAAGCCTCAGAGCAGGAAAGATTACTGAGTGATGGCAGTTAATGGAGAGTCTGGAAGGGGCAATGGGGAGCAAGGGTTCAGGAATGAAAGTACAACTAATATTGGAAATAAGGAAAAGGAAGCAACTTCCTCAAGAGGGAGTCAGGTCTCAGTGAGTGCCAAAACATGGAAGGAGTAAGAAAGAAAGAGATTTAAGTTGAAAATAAGTGTAAATTGTGGAGCAGGTTTTCAAGATGGCACAAATGAAGGAGTGGGCAGGTCTAGATTGGGACACTGGGGAGACAGGGTTGATGGGGCTAGAAATGAGCAATCAGACAGCTGAGGTTGGAGAGGATTTGTTCAATATGGGATTTAGTATCAAGCATAATAGAAAAAAGCAGGAGGAGGTGGGAGATATGCTAACCTTTGGGGAATAAACCCAGGAAGAATATCAATAAGTTCAGCTATTGAAGGCAAGTGATTAGAAGGTTCAAGGTTGATGATTAGAGTTGGCACAATTCTCTACTTGACCCACTTTTAAGTCAAGAGTCAGAAACTGGGCCTAAGGAAACTAAGGAGGACCTCTTTAATCACTGCTCCAACACACACACACACACACACACACACACACACACACACACACACACATATATACACACAGCACTGAAAAGTATCAGGTGCCTAGTACTACCTGAAAATGATCCTCCTAGGATCATAGATCTAGAGTCCTGGAAAGTACTTTATAAGTCATCTAGTCCAATATTCTTATTTTATAGATCAGAAAAAATGAGACTTAGAGAAGTTGTGACTTGCCCAGAATCATAAGAAGTAGATAGTCAAGTCTGAATTTGAGCTCTGGACCAGGGATTACTTGTTCCATTGCACCATGCTTCTTCAGTATCATTCTCACCTGGATATGAGATGATAATTCTCTTTTGCTCTCCTTTTTCTGTCTCTTCTCTCTCTCTCTCTCTCTCTCTCTCTCTCTCTCTCTCTCTCTCTCTCTCTCTCTCTCTCTCTCTCATGTCTGTCTGTCTCTCTTACATGATGCATTTGAGAATTGAGCCCCATAGTCTTAGGTTGACTAAAGATCTCCTTTACATGTCAAATTCATTTCTTCTATCTTTTGGGTGATGAAGTTTGGACCATTTACTAAACCACAGGAGAGTTGCAATCTGTGTTAGCAGAGGGGGTACTTGTACCCATGAAATGGAAACTTCTTGACAGTATTCAAGTAGTTTGGGGTTTGGGGTGGGGCATTTAGGTGGTAACCAGCTGAACTTGGAGTGAGGAATCCCTAAATTCAAATTCTGACTCAGATACTTACTAGCTATGGAACCCTCTTACTGAATCAACTAGATGCTAGACCTGGAGTCAGGGAAACCCGAGTTCAAATCCAATCTTAAACTTACTAGCTATGTGAACTTGGGCAAGACATATAACCTATGTTTGCCTCAGTTTCCTCATTTGTTAAATGGGGATAATAAAAGCACCAATTCTCATGAGTAATATTCGTAAAAAGTGCTTAATGCAGCACCTGGCACATAGTGGGTGTTATGTAAATGTTTATTCCCTTACCCTTTCCATTTCTACATGTTTAAAATTATAGAATGATACAGCTAGAAGGAATCTTTTTTTAAACCCTTACCTTCTATGACAGAATCAATATTGTATATTGGTTCCAAGGCAGAAGAGGGGTAAGGGCTAGGCAATGGGGGTAATGTGACTTACCCAGGGTCATATACCTAGGAAATATCGGGGACCAGATTTGAACCCAGTTTCTCTCTAGGTCTGGCTCTCAATCTACTGAGTCTTTAAGCTAGAAGGAATCTTAAGGGTAATCCAGTTAAGGAGTTTCATCTGTTTAGTCAAAAACCTCAGTACTCTTGGGCTCAGATTGGACTAGCCAATTGGGTGTAGGTCACAAAGAAGCATATCTGCTTTTACAGGTGGTACATTCCTTCTCCTCCAAAGCTTTCAAATAAAGCCTGGATATCCCCTTGTCCAGTATGGTGGGCTTCCAAGCTGCAATGGAGCTGCCTTGGGAGACAGTGAGTTCCCCTCACGTGTCCTTAAGCTAAAGCTGAATGGTCATACATCTAGTATGTTATTCTAGGGCTCCCCTTCTAGGAAGGACCACAATTATATAGCCCCATGGTTCTCAAAGTCCCTAAGAGATCCTCCAGGCAAAAACTATTTTCATAACAATCTTAATTTAAGTTTTCATTTTTAATGGGATAAATATCAGTAGGTGAACAATAGCTCAAAATAAGTTTTTTTCCAGATTACGTCAATACAATGTCTAATAATTGTTTTCTGATGTTTTGCAGATGAAAGCTCTCTTTGAGGGAGATCCCTAGCAATTTTGGTTGAAGAGTATAAAGGGGTCTAGACAAAAAATATAGACTGGGAAAATCCAATCCATAAAAGGGCAGTGATTTGCCTCAGGTCACACTGTAGCAAGTGCCAGAGTCAGGATTCAAATCTAGACTCTTTGGCTCCAAATCTCTTGCTCTATCTGTACTTCACTAACCTCTTGGGTTAGAATGGACTCATGATGGCCTCTGAAATTCTCTCTTACTCAGAGTCGTCCTCAGGAATAGATGAGGAAACAGGGCCAAGGAAGTAAAATCATTTGCCCTGGGTTCCACAGGGACTTGGTTCTGAGGCCAGAACCAGAGACCAGGTCTTCCATCTCAGAGGCTATAGCTATTCCCAAGACACCAGGGCTGCCTCATTTAGGGGCTTTTAAGAAAACAGTTTTTGTCTACTGAACAACAATGGGATCCAAATTCCTTCTTAGCGTAATAATCTTTTGGTCTCAGTGCTATTTGTTCTGGCACAAAAACTGGCTTTATAAACAAGGGCTTAAAAACAGGATATTCACCACAAGTCTCATTTTTTGCTCTAACTGGGCAAATTACAGGCAAACTTACATTTTTATATTGGAGTCTTGGAATTTCCACGGCCTGTGCTCTGTGCCAACAAAAACATTTAGCTGTAAAGCAGGGAGTTTTTTGTATTTGGTTTATTTATTTTGAAGGCACGGTGATTTGCCGATACACTCACTGGACTGGTACAAAATCTATGATTTGAAAATGGAAATTTGATTTTATGAGCTCATGGGCAGAGAGGTGTTAAAAATAGTTTACTTTTAATGTTGTCTTATCCCAGGAAAAAGTAAAACCCAAATCAGCTAGAGTTTTCCTGGACACTGGCTGGAAAAGGAACCAAAATAAGGTCTTGGTGCTAAGATGATTGAGATTATTTTGATGGAAAAGTAGTATAGTGTCATGGAAAAAAATTCTGAAATAGAAGACGGGTGCCTTGGTGCTAGTCTCACCTCTGCCTCTGATATTCTCTCTATACCACTAGGCAAGTCACTGGTGGGCAAAGGAACACAGGAAATCATTTCCTCATTTCATGAATCAAGATATGAATTGTCCCCTGATCTATCTCAGGGACTTGTGCATATCGAATTAAATATCATATGTGAAACACCTTGGAAAAAGGATAAAATTTCATATTTGGTAATGCTCTAAATTCTTCTTGAAGTATAGTTTTCATTAAAAATTAGTTACTTGAATAGTAAAAGAGGATTGGATAATGAAAAGAATGTTGTGCTTGAAATCAGGAGAGACTTGGATTCAAATACTGCTGCTCACAATAGCTGTATGGACATCTATGTGCAGCAAGGTGGCATAGTGGATAGGATGAGGTCTGAAGTCAGGAAAACTCATGTTTCTGAACTCAACTCCAGCCCTAGACTCGTACTAGCTGTGTGATCCTAGACAAGTCACTTAGCCCTGTTTCCCTCCGTTTTCTCATCTATAAAATGAGCAGGAGGAGGAAATGGCAAATCGCTCTGATATCTTTGCCAAGAAAATCTATTACAAATAGTCACCATGACTAAAATGACTGAATGACAACAAGATGAGGGTAACAGAACCACTTAACTCACACTATTATTGTAAGAAGCAATGAAATAATCTGTGTGTAAACCAGCAAATTGTTTCATAGGATCTTTAGTTTGGTGCTGGAGGGGATCTCAGAGGCCATGCCATCCAACTCTCTCATTTTATAGATGAGAAAACTGAGATTCAAAGAAGTTGATGACTTCCTTAGATCACTTGAATAGCAAGTAGCAGAGCTGAGATTCTTAATTATTTGGGAGCTGAGAAATTTCGTTATTTAAATAATAAGGTAGTGTGGTACAGGCAGAACACTATCTCTAGAGTCAGAAAACTTAGCTACAACTCTGTAGCTTACCTATAAAACAGATCCCCAACTATTTCCTGGGGGGAATGAATAGCTTGTGAGAAAGGGGATCTCTGGGGGGGGCAGTCCTCATTCCCTTTCCATTCTTTTTCTACTTCTCAATTTTCTGTCCCTCGATTCTCCCTTCTAGAATACAAATTCATCATCTGTACAGCACAGGATCGCCTCATCCTGGCCACCCTAAAAGTTAAGAGTCCTGTTCTAGCTTTCATTCTAAATTCACCTAAAATGGAGAAGATTTACAAGAAGTGGATAGAGTGCTCAGTCTAATGTCATGAAGATTCATCTTTCTGAGTTCAAATCTGGCTCAGACATTTGCTAGCTATGTGACCCCAAATAAGTCACTTACCCTTGTTTGCCTCAGTTTCCTCATCTGTAGAATGAGCTAGAGAAGAAAATGGCAAACCGCTCAGTAATCTTTGCCAAGACAACCCCAAATGGGGTCACAAAGAGTTGGGCAAGACTGAAAAAACAACCAAATAACAATAGCAAATGACTAGGTACTCTTAGAATCTAAGGACTGGTAGGTACCCTAGGAATCATGTAATTTAGTATATTCCTCCTGAATTGAATCTGCTCTATAATATAGCTAACAAGTGGTTATCTGGTCTTCATTTTAAGACTTAAAAAAATCCCTTTACCTTCTGTCTTAGAATCAATATTATGTATTGGTTCTAAGGCAGAAGAGCAGTAAGGGCTAGTCAATGGCGGGACAGGGGGATTAAGTGACTTGCTCAGGGTCACTGAACCCATATTTGAAACCAGGATTTTCCATCTTCAGGTTTGGCTCTCAATGCATTGGGCCACCTAGCTGCCCCTAACTTGAAGACTTCTAAGGAAGCCTGCCCAAGGCAACTTATTTCACTTTAGGGTGGTTCTACTTATTATAATTTTTCTTCCCTAAACATTAAACCTTTCTGCAACTTCTACCCAATTGCTCTTAGTTCATTCTTTCAATGAGCTTTCTTAAAGCACCTTCTCCATGACAGATACTCTGTTAGATGCTGGAGATACAAAGTCAAAAATGAAACGGTGTTTGTCTGTGAGGAATAAGAGAAACAGATACAGAGAGAAACTAAATACACAGTAATTTGGGGAAGAAGAAATGCTCTGTTAATTGGGGGGGGGGCGGAATTAGGACTAGCTTTATGTCAGAAATGTGCTCGAATTGAGCCTTGAAAGAAGCTGCAGATCCCATAATTGGAGATGAGGATGGAGTACATTCCAGGCATGAGGAACTCCTTGTGTAGAAGAATGAAGATGAGAGATGGGCAATATCACAAAGGTGAGTTTATCTGGAACAGAAATGAATGAAGGAGAGTAATATATAATTAGCCTGGAAAGGTACACGGGGTGGAGAATATTCTTTGCCCTTTGGGAGCCAAAAGAACAATTCTCAGCCCTTTTTAAATGTGACAAATCTTACCACTCCCAAGTAATTTATTTTCTATGATAAACATCCTCATTTCTCTGAACTGACTCTAGCTCAACACGGTCTCTGGTCTCCTTGGCCATCTCAGTCTTCCTCTTCTGAATTCACTACAGTTTTCAAATTTATTTTAACGTGGCTTAAAACTAATGCCCCGGGTGTGATCCGACTGGACCAGAGTACTCAGGGACTATTTCCAATATTCTTTTGACCGAATTTCAGATGGCATTGGATTCTTTGGCATGTCATGCTTTAGACCCATTTTGAGTTACAATTCTCTAAAACTCCCAACTCTTTTTCATGCAAGCTGCTTTTCATACTAGCAGACTAGAAGAGGAGACAAAAGGCAACCTTCAGTCAAATGAACTTCTGGTTGTTAATTCATGAACTGAATTTCAAGTGAAAGCATAATGATGAGATTCTAAATTGTATAACAAGAGGTAACACTTCTGGTTCTCACACTTAGCAACCCACTTCCTATAATGATTCCACACCATGATTCAGTAATGTATTTGACACTATGTTCCCAAATTTTTATTTTTTTTTAAGAGATATTTCAAATTCTTAATTAGAGGCAGAAAAGTGTCAAGGCTAAAGAGCTTGCTTTGGCCTCAGGAGAATTTAAGCTCATTCAGGTTCTGCATTTGACACATACTAACTATGAGACCTTTCACAAGTCACTTAATTTAATAGTGCTTTTAGCAGCTCTCAAATATAAGTGACAGCTGCCGATGTCTTTCATTGAAGGGAATTTTCATACCAGGAGTTTCCATGTTACCATGAAATCATAGAACTTTAAAACAACAAATAAATAAAACAAATAATAAAACTACTTTCACTAAAATCTTACTCTAATATTTCACTGTGACCTGGAAATTTTTGGGAGACTATGACCATGGAGAAGGGCACTGGATTCAGAATCAGAAGGCTTGGATTCAAGGCTGGACTCTATAATTTATTACCAATGGGATTCTGGGCAAGTCACTTAACATTTCTAGATCTCAGTTTACTCATCTCTACAATCTGTTGTTATTCACTGTTTGTGACCCCAATTCAGGATTTTCTTAGCAAAGATACTGTAGTGGTTTGCCATTTTCTTGTCTAGCTTATTTTAGTGATAAGAAATTGAGTGCTCAAGGTCACACAGCTAGTCAGAATCTGAGGCCAGATTTGAACATAGGAGGATGAGTCTTCCAGACTTCAGGCCCAGCATGTCATTCACCTAGCTACTGATTCATTTTTAAAATAAGAAGGTTCAACTGGATGACCTCAAAGGCTTCTTCCCATTCTAAGATCATGACAACACAACACTAAATCATACCAAGCTAGGATGGCTTTGAATACAGGCCTAAGAATGGATTGGGGCTATCAAGTGAGAATTGATATTGCAAAGGGTGCCAAGGCTAATGACAGATGACTATTGGGTTATATTCATTTTTCTTGTCACAGTATGCCATGAAGACCATGTCTTAAGAAACAGAAGTATTTGCATTGTTGGTGGAGTTGTGAATTGATCCAACTATTCTGGATGGCAAATTGGAACTATGCCCAAAGGGCTTTAAAAGACTTTCTGCCCTTTGATCCAGCCATACCATTGCTGGGTTTATACTCCAAAGAGATAATAAGGAAAAAGACTTGTACAAAAATATTTATAGCCATACTCTTTGTGGTGGCAAAAAATTGGAAAATGAGGGGATGCCCTTCAATTGGGGAATGGCTGAACAAATTGTGGTATATGTTGGTGATGGAATACTATTGCGCTCAAAGGAATAATAAACTGGAGGAATTCCATGTGAACTGCAACGACCTCCAGGAATTGATGCAGAGTGAAAGGAGCAGAACCAGGAGAACCTTATGTACAGAGAGGGATACACTGTGGCACAATTGAATGTAATGGACTTCTCTACTAGCAGCAATGCGATGATCCAGGACAACTCTGAGGGATTTATGGAAAAGACACTACCCACATTCAGAGGAAGAACTGTGAGAATAGAAACAGAAGAAAAACAATTGCTTGATCACATGGGTCAATGGGGATATGACTGGGAATGTAGACTCTAAACCATCACCCTAGTGCAAATATCAATAATATGGAAGTAGGTCTTGATCAATGACACATGTAAAACCCAGTGGAATTGCACATTGGCTATGGGAGAGGGGTGGCAGGAGGGAAGGGAAAGAACGTGAATCATGTAACCATGGAAAAATATTCTTAATTAATCAATTAAATAAAATTTTAAAAAATAAGCAGAAAATGTTTAAAAATGAAAATTATATTCAAGAAGAGGCCTTATTACCATGTGATTTGTTGTTTCCCCATAAGGACCATAGGACTGGATCCTAGGACATGCAGCTGAAACCTTTATGTATGGGTCAACTCCCTCCCAATAGAGTATGAGCTCCTTGAGAGCAGAGACTGTCTTGTTTTTCTATTTCTAACCCTAGTGCTTTGCACATAGTAAGTACTAAATAAATGTTTTATTCATACAAAAAAAGAAACATAAGTATTGCAACCCGCATTAATATAAGATTTGCCCGCAGTAAGGAAAACAAAACTATTAGAGTACTAACAAGTTTTTCTTCAAACTGACAGAAAGGCTACAGATAGCCTAGGCTGACACAAACTTTAACAAATAAATAGCTCTTCCTTCCTGTAGTTTTTATTTCCCAAAGTTTTAAATTCCTACCAATTTCCTGAAATGCATCCTTATTTCCTGAAGAGAGGAGGGAAATTCATGCCTGGCTGTCGGGAAATGTGAGAAAGTTTTTAATGTATATAATTCTTCTTTTGGTCTTGGGATTTTCAAAGAAGCATATAATAATTGTGTTACAGTTCTGTTTGGGAATTAGGGTGTGGTTTTTTTTGGTATGGTGTGAGATGAGAGAGAATTTTGCAGGTTTGGGACCACCAATATCTAACTCATTGAGTTTGCCTGAAAAAAAATTAGTCAACTAAAAAGAAAAGATTTAATTGGATCTATATATATCATGGAAGCAACTGGTAGACAGCTGATTGACCTATCAGTTTTCTATTTGTTAAGATAGTAGCTGTGGTGGTATATAATAATAATAATAATAATAAGAAGAAGAAGAAGAAGAAGAAGAAGAAGAAGAAGAAGAAAAAGAAGAAAAAGAAGAAGAAAAAGAAGAAAAATGAGAGTA
This sequence comes from Gracilinanus agilis, assembly GCF_016433145.1. Taxonomy (NCBI): domain Eukaryota; kingdom Metazoa; phylum Chordata; class Mammalia; order Didelphimorphia; family Didelphidae; genus Gracilinanus; species Gracilinanus agilis. The sequence goes on from NC_058133.1 coordinate 448,473,445, forward strand.
ATAGGAAAAATGAAGCCATTCACAATTTATAAGACTTGACAGATCCTAGACTTTACTGTCATTGCCTTCTAGAATCCAAGAAGTAATGCATCAAAGTAGGACTTTACTTAAAGAATGTTTTCTATGATTTTGAACAATTATTTCAAATATATTTAATGTTAAGAGCTTCCACAACCTAGAGAGAACCAATCTTTCTGGCCCTATTTCATATTCATTGCCTCCTCCAGCTCCTCTCTATTCCAGTTACCAGAACACAAGCTGTTCCCCAAGTAATATGCTGTCTCCCACCTCTAATCCCTCTATGAAGGCTATCTCCTATGCCTGGAATACATCCCCTTTTGTCAAAATCTTTCCCTTCTTTCAATGTGAAGCCCAACGACTCATGGTCTTCTCTGATCCTCCTCCCAAATTTCCTTCCCCAAAGTGTTCTTTCCCTTCTCAAATCTTCATACAGTTTTTTCTCTGAGTTTTCTCCTTCATGCACATCAGATAACCTCCTAGTCATTGTACATACATTTTCTTTCTAATCTACATATATGCTTCCTGAGAGCAAGAACTACATCATTTTTTTCATGTCTAGTTTGAGAATTTAGTACATTTATTGGGAACTTAATAATTCTTTTTGTGTCTTTTCTGTATAGGTGGCAAAATTCAATCACATATAGCCCTTCCTTCCCTTCAAAGTTTGTCTTGAAAAGGTCAAATTAATTTCATTCATTCATTCATTCATTCATTCATTCATTCATTCATTCAAAACCCTTCACTTTTAGTGTCTCTTCTAGAAAAGGTGCTGTTTGGGTGTGATGAAGGTGCACAATAAATAAGACACAATCCCTGCCCCCAGAGAACTTATGACACAGTAGTCAAAAGCTAGATTATAAAAAAAGAATATAGGTTAATAAATGATATATAAGCAAGTAGTTAGGGAAGGTCATAAGACAGAGTATTTTTATGGCTGAAGAGCCCAGTGAAAGCTATATGAAGGAGAGCTAGATCTTGAAGGAGGAAGAGATTGAGGAGGAGTGGACATTCTGTTGCAGGGTAATGATATGAACAGGGTAGCTAGGTAGTGTAGTGGGCAGAGTGCTGGGCCTGGAGTCAGTAAGATCTGAGTTCAAGTCTAGCTTCAGATAGTTACTAACTGTGTGACCCTGGTCAAGTCACTTAAAACTGTTTGCCTCAGTTTCTTCATCTGTAAAATGAGCTGGAGAAGGATATGGCAAACTACTCCAGTATCTTTACTAAAAAAATATTTTAAAAAAATTGATGGAGGAAAAAAAAAACAAATGCAGTCATGAAGTTAGACATGACTGAAACAATGGAAAAAAACAAATGATATAAACAGAGATGGAAAAGAAAAATGTATGTTACTTGAGGGAAGGGATGGCTTCATTTTTGTCCTTGTATGTCAGTATCTGGCACAGTGCAGCCACATACCAGATGCTTAAATATCTGTTGAATTGACTCGAGATATTGTTTAAGATGTGGCCAAGAGTCCACTTGGACTTAGGTATTTTCTTGAATGGAAAGTGAGGAGTTTTACCATGCTCCTAAAGTGCCTAGTCACAAGAATAGAGAAATAATCTTTCTATGCAGCTTCCAGGAGAAAATTTAGTCCCTTTGAGAATTAGGGAAGCCATAGAACAAAGTAGATGGAGCATTGGTTGGACTTAGCATCTAGAAGATGGGCTCAAATTGCACCTTTGCCATTATCTGTGTGACCCTGAACAAGTCACTTTACCAGCAGGCGCCTCAAACAACTCCATGGGACTCTGCTGTGAAGTTGAAGATGGATGGTGACTTGCATTAGTGGAAGGAATTTGCACATTAGGAGTTCTCCATATTGATTTAGATCATTCACATTTCAAGACGGAAACAACACATAATTATTTTTTTTTAGCAAAAATATTTGTGGACACACACATACATGTATGTAACAAAGAAGTCCTTCACCCAATTAAAAGATTTGGATCTTTCCTTTCCTTTCCTTTCCTTTCCTTTCCTTTCCTTTCCTTTCCTTTCCTTTCCTTTCCTTTCCTTTCCTTTCCTTTCCTTTCCTTTCCTTT
>NC_058133.1:448478372-448488632 GCF_016433145.1 Gracilinanus agilis
ATATCCCCAATTTTTTATCCCAAATTCCATGGGATGAGACCTCCATCTTCTCTTGACACCATATCTCCAATTTATAATCCCAAATCCCATGGGATGAGACCTCCATCTTTTTTTGACCTCATATCCCCAATTTTTTATCCCAAATCCCATGGGATGAGACCTCCATCTTCTCTTGACACCATATCTCCAATTTATAATACCAAATCCCATGGGATGAGACCTCCATCCTCTCTTGACCTCATAGCTCTCATTTTTATCCCAAATCCCATGGGATGAGACCTCCATCTTTTCTTGACCTCATATCCTCAATTTTTTATCCCAAATCCCATGGGATGAGACCTCCATCCTCTCTTGACCTCATATCCCCAATTTTTTATAACAAATCTCATGGAATGAGACCTCCATATTCTCTTGACCTCATATTCCCAATTCCAAATCTCAAATCCCTTGGGATTTGGCCTCATCCTCTTTCAATCTAAAATCTAAAAGGGAGAAAAAACTATAATTTCCAAGATGCTTGGCTGTCATTCAAAATATTTGCCTCATGTAGTGCTCAGCCCTAGCTGAGCATTATATACTAGTTATATAGTATTTATACATAGCATACTAATTATATAATAACATATTCTGATCATCTCTATTATGCTTATAGACCCATGGTAAGTCATTAACTTCTCTTGAATCTCAGTGGGGATTTTAGCAGGTCCAAATTCATTCTTGAAGTCTCCCAGGGCCCCTTGAATTTCCTAGGAGATGGTAAAGACAAATGTAAAATGATAACGTATTGTGCTCTTTCATAATTTAATTCAATAGATATTTATCAAGCATCTAAAATGTACTTAGAACTTTTCTAGCTGCTGCAATGGGAGAGATTCAAGAAATCATTAAGAAAGATGAGGACTCTTTAATTAGAAAGTCTCTAATCTAGTTGAAGATGAAACAAATCCCACCATTATAAAGGTATCTCAGGCTGCCAGCTACAGCAAAGGTGTCCAGGCCAGTCCTAGCCTTATCTTTAAATTGTTCAGGCAAATAGTAAAGGTTAGCATCTTGGCTGCTACCAGACCTTTTGTGTGCTTCATTAGACTCGTATTGAATTAACTGCTACCTCACATTTGCCTTTTTATTCTGTTTGCAGTGCGTCCCAAAGACATAATAAGCCTTGTAGCTTTCCCTTCTGATAGCGTCAAGGAGGGAGACTCAGTTAGTATTTCCTGCACATCTGGGGATGTTCCAAAATCTCAAATGATCCTGAGGAAGAAAACAGAGTGGGGAGAAACAGAACTCGAATCTACAGCTGGCACTTATATCATTCATGCAGCCCAGTTAGAGGATGCTGGAATGTATGAATGTGAATCTAAAAATGAGGGTGGATCAGAAGTTCGAAGCCTAATGCTTGATGTTAAAGGTTAGTTCTTTGGCCATTGTTTAAAAAATAATACCATGTATTTCAAAAGGATATTTTGTGTTTGGAGAATGTGTGTGGAAGTCTGTGGGGTGGAGCTCAATTCCATTTCTTTGTGGTTACTTCATAAGATTTCCCAGAATAATGAAGCACATCTGTTATATCATATGGAGGATTGCCAGAGAGTTGGAATAAATCATTAGTGAGTAGGGGATTGCCATCTATTTTTTTTCCACCCTAGAGACTTGTATTAATGCATCCTTGGTCTCCAAGGACTTGCACTGGCCAAGTGTTTGACCAGGCCTCACAAAGCTGTCAATAGAAAAGAAAGAGGGAAGAGTTCCGATCCAAAAGACTCCTCCACCTTGCTTCCAGTGGAGAAAGTCTTTTCTCTGAATATGTAGTAACTATTTTTCCAGAGTGCCTCTTTTCAGGATATTTATCATGGACCCTTGAGGAGAAAATTTATACACCATAGAAATGCCATCAAAATGTTCCCTCAAAGGTTTCAGTCCCGTCTTGCATTGTTGAGCCCATCCGATCTTATTCTGATGAAAAAAAAAGAGGCGACAAGTGCCTGAAAAATTAGTAGACTTCAGAGAAACCCAAATCATTGACCTCTCTTCATGTATATGCATTGATTTCCCATAAGCTGAGGATGTGGACCTCTATTTTTTAGATTTAGAGCTTGAGGGGACATTTCTTCCCACTACCTCATTTTACTGATGAGGAAATTAAGACTCAGAAGGTTCAAGTGATTGCTTTGGTATCACGTTGCTTGTAAGTGTCAGAGGTGGGATTTGAACTCAAGTCTCCTGGACTCCAGCTCTAGTATTCTTCCCTCTACCTCTGTCAGTTTTCTCACAGTAATCTGCTCACATACCTAATTATAATTTATGAGAGCCTCTACAGTGCTTCTTCACGGATGAGTACTGTTTGCACGAGTTGATTGACAAAATGAGCCCTTCCTTTATGCCTACTAGTCCTATGACCTTGTGTAAGTCATTTAATTCTTTGAGTCTCCTCATCAACAAGATAGGAATAAAAATGCTTTTCCTCATGAAGCAGCTAGATGGTCCAGTGGGTAAAGCTCTGGCCTTAGAGTCAGAAAGACTTGAGTTCAAAACCAGCCTCAGACACTTACTAGTTATATGATTCTTGGCAATTTGCTTAAACTGTCAGCCTTGTTTTCCTCATCAGCAAAATGGGGATCACACCTACCTCCAAGGGCTGTGTTATGAGTATCAAATAATATAATATTTGTTAAGTGCTTTACTTACAAATCTTAAAATACTAAATAAATGCTTGCTATCATTATTCACAGCCCACGTACTTCATAGGGTAGTTATGAGTAAAGCATTCTGTTAACTATAAAAGCACAATACAAATGCAATCTGTTATTTCTTTTTTTAAAAATTCATTTTGACATTTTTTTTTACATTATAAATATTTCTAGATTACCCCCTCCCAATTCTCTTGTAAAAAAAAAGAAAGCAATTAAGTAAATCCAATATTGATAGTTTTCTCATCTGAAAGTATGCCTGCAATATTCTATACCTGTAGCCTCCCCCACAACCTCTTTATTTAAACAATTAAAAATATAAACAGGATTTTTTTTTCTTTTTCTCTCACCCTTGCCCTAAGTTTTCAGGGACCACTAATAAATGCCTGATTCAGATTTGGCCATTTTGAATTTTTTAATGTTCTTGGCTTCTTCCCTTTCACTTTGATTATGATTCTGAATCTCAGAAGTAATAACTTTCATACATAGCTCTAGAGCTAGAAGGGACCTTCACAGTCATCTAGTTCTACCCCTTCATTTTGCAGGTGTAGACACTGAGGTTCAGAGAAATTTGCAGTATCTCAGAATTAGAAAGTGTCAAAGATGGGATTAGAACCTGGATCTTTGGGGCTCTGAATTTGGCATATTATCCATTAGGGCACACACCTCCCATCATAGTTTGCTGCTTGTTAGTTTCCCAAACTGATCAACTGGGTAATGAGTCCAGTTAATCCAGTGGCTGCCTGATTACTAAAGCACAAAGTAAAATCAGAGGTTTTAAATTAGGAATGAGTAGTTATCACCATTGTTTGGGGGGCGGGACCTCCATGCTTTGTATGCCACTGCTTCACTGTTGACAATCTTGGAAGAGAGACAGAGGAGAGAGTGACCATGAGGCATGCAGGACCTCTTGAATCATGGACTTGAACCTGAGCTCAACAATGTGAAAAATGCTTTCTCTCCTGTTCTTGTAGAAACCAGAGAGGAATTCTTTTGGGCTCTACAGTCCAGTTCTTTCCATGCATGTTAAATGAGTGGGAAAAGCATTGGATTTGATATGAAAGGCTTAACTCTGCTCTTTATTACCTATTTGAATAGGAACAAGTTATTAAATCCCTCCCAGGCTCTGTTTAATTTTCTGTATAATGAGGGGCTAGCCAAAATGACCTCTTCCCTGTTTCTAGCTCTAAAGAAAAGTAACCAGAAACAGACATCAGTCATGATGAATCTTTGATAGCAGCAGCTGTCTCCAGTACTTGAAAATCTTAATTACCAGCCTTTTTTTAGTTAAAGAAAATTAAGCTTAAGGCGAGGAAAGACAGAAAATGTTTTTATAAACAACTAAATTTCTATGGATTTGAGGGGGCAGCTGGGTAGTTCAGTGGATTGAGAGTCAGGCCTAGAGACAGGAGGTCCTGGGTTCAAATCCAGCCTCAGACACTTCCCAGCTATGTGACCCTGGGCAAGTCACTTGACCCCCATTGCCCACCCTTACCACTCTTCCACCTATAAGTCAATACACAGAAGTTAAGGGTTTAAAATAAAAAAAAAAAAAAAAAAATTTCTATGGATTTGTAGCCAACTTTACCCTGTGTTTTCTGTCATTACAGTACCTCCTCGAAACACAACAATACTCATCCATCCATCTAGAACTGTTCACGAAGGGGAAAATGTCACCATTACATGCAAAACTTTTAGTCATCCTCCTGCAGTGATTGTCCTCAAAAAAGTTGATGTGGACAATGAAGTGACTATGTGTTCAAAGAATGGAACATTTACCTTATATCATGTCACTCCCGATGACACAGGAGTGTATGTAATCGATGTTTCCAATGAAGTTGGAAATGACTCTGGACAGATTGAGATCTCAGTTATAGGTAGGAGTTCTTTCCCTCATTCCAAATGATGTTCTGTTTTTTCCCCAATGGTCAGGCCATTTTAAACTCCATAAAGTGCCCATTAAATTGAGCTCCTAAGAATTTTCCAATTTTTCTCATTTAAAAACATGACCTAACATCTCCTGGTTTTAGTTTATTTTTCTTTCTTATGTTGTCTTCTTTTCTAATTACTTTATCTAATGAAATACTTATCATATTTGTCATTCTCAAATGAGATATTCTCAATTAGCTGCATAGTTCTTCAGGTCCCAAATTTAATTTGGCTTAAAATACTTGGATTTGGATGATACAAATAAATAGCTTGGGCAAAATCATTTTTGACTCTAAATTTGTCTGGGTCATGTAAATAACTTGCATGTTGCCAATTGAATTTAGTTGGTTAAATGGACTATGACAGTAGGTTGGACATATTCTCAAAGAAAGGATGTTCAGAAACCTTCAGGTTTTTTTTTTACTTGCTGAGCCAATGGAACATGACATTCTAACGTTGCCCTGGTAATAGACATAGCTGCTTATTTGGATTATATTTATGGGATATGGGCGCATATTATATACTTGAGAGGAAAACAAAAAGAAAATCAAAGAATAATGCTTGGATTTCAAATGTATAATGGGTATCCTATTTTCTGCTTCCTCAATGGGTGCAGGAGGGATTGGAAGGAGGGAGAGAGTTTGGAAATCAAAATAAAATAAACGTTGAAGAAATAGAAACAAAATTTAAAAAAAAAAGAATAATGCTTGGTAAATTCAAAGAAAGCTTAATGAGAGAAAAATGCTCTTACCCTTAATTTGCTAACATTGGTAACTAACCATAATGAAGGGTCCAATACAGATAATTGACCTAGACCAGAAAAAAGACAAGTGGAGATTTGAGGCAATTTTGGGAGTACTGTAGGATGAAGTTTTTGCTTTACCTACCTGAATAATTAACTCATTTCACTTTGCCAGTGTGAATCTGGCCATTCTGGTTAGCATATACATAGCTTTCCTCTAGCTCGCTTACCCCACTTGTGAAGTATTTCATCTAAATTTAACTTGAATTTATGCAAGTGGTGTAAATCCTGTTCTATGTGGAGCCATTTGACTAGTATTTCAGGTTAAAATGTAAATAATTTCCATTGGACCACAGATCTCTTCAGATGTTTTTATAATGTTAGGTTTTTTATCACCAGCCAATATTCAAGATTATGTGAGGGACCATCTGATTAATTATAAAAAGCAGACTAAAGATAGAAAGTTTATAAATGCAGATTAATCTGTCACATGGATTTGGAGTCAGGTGAGAGGAAAGCTGAGTTTAAATCTTGATATTACTGGATGATCATAATCCTAAGTTTAGAGTTGGAAAGGGACCATTAAAGACATCAAGTCCAACTCCCTTATTTTATAGATGAGTAAACTAAGGCATGTAGAGGTTAAGTGACTTGCCCAAGGATACAGAGTAAGGATCTAAGGTAGGACATGAAGTCAGCCCTTCCTGACACCAAATGCAGTGCTCTGTCCACTATGCTACCCAGTTGCCTACCATGAACAAATCACTTTTACTACTCTAGTTTTCAATTTTTATTGTTATTGTTGGTGTTCATTTATTTCAATTGCATCCAACTCTCTTTGATCCCATTTGGGGTTTTCTTGGTAAAGAAACTGGAGTGGTTTGCCATTTCCTTCTTCAGCTTATTTTACAGATGAGGAAACCGAGGCCAGGGTCACATAGCTAGGAATTGAAGCTCTATTTGAACTCAGCTTTTCCTAACTCCAAGCCTAGTACTCTACTCACTCTACCACCTCATTGCCCAGGAGATCATCTGTAAAATGACAGAGTTGTAATAATAGCTAGCATTTTGTCATTTGCAAAGCACTTCTCAAGGACTATCTCTTTTTATCCTTGCAAAAACCCCGAGATGTAGACACTATCAAAAGTCCCATTTATAAGGGGTTAAGTAACCCCTTATACTTAACAGAGGTTAAGTAACTTGTCCAGAGTTATGCAACTAATACGTGTTCGAGAGTAGATTTGAATTCATCTCTTCCTTCTCATACTAGGATTTCATCATTGAGAGGAATTCCTAAGGTGGAAAATCCACCCATAGTAGCAGATCAGCTATTCATTGGAGAATTAATAGCTTTAGAGAGTTGTTTGAGGCACACAGAGAGCTCATGTGACTTGCTCAGGTTTATAGAATAACTAAGTTAGAAACTTGAAAGAAGGTCTTCCTACCCCCAAACCTGGCCCCTTGATCCTTCCATGCACTATATTTAGCCACCTCTAATAGTCAGAAGACCCTAACAGGGAAGACAAATATACAGGAACAAAGGGCAGCATGGAGGGGATGGCAAAAGAAATCCAGTTCATTTAAAAATAGCCATTACTGATATTGAAATATTGTGCCTATCTCAGAAAAGGGGCACAGCTCAAGAACATAGGTTTTATAGAACGCTGCTGAAAGGTGTTTGCTGTCTTCCTGCATTTCCGATGGTACCTCTCAATTCATGATGATTGAACACTGATACTCTAGTGAAAATGTCTAGCCCCAAATATAAAAGGGAATACAGAAGGTATAAACTACTCTTGCTTCATCCCATCCATTGGTGTTCTCATAGATAGATGCTAAAATTCCATGATTGCTCTCATTATACAAAGGAATCTTCCCAATTAATGGAATCATCCTCTTGTTACCCTTGTCATAACAATCACCAATATTAAACAAATAGGTTGAGTTTCTGCTGCTAAAACCAACTGGGAATTTAAATCAGTGATCAGAATTCCTCAGTCTTCAATGCTGAATTTATTTTAATTGTTTGGTCTGGATCATTATTTTCCTTGACTTTATGGTGGGAAATTATTTCTATTCTTCCTTAATGCCACTACTATTTTTGTAATCGATGTCCATTTTTTTCTTTATTTTCCAGAAATGCCTAAATATTTTTCTCCTCAACTTCTTGCATTATTTTGCTTATCCTCCCTGATAATTCCAGCCACTGGGATGGTCATCTACTTCGCAAGAAAAGCCAACCACAAAGGTTCTTACAGTTTGGTAGATGCCCTGAAATCAAAAGTGTAGCTGTCAATTCAACCAAAGACATTATTTATCAGTCAACCTTTGATTATTGCTCATCATTCCACTAGGAAAACAACATGCTGTGACTTCAGACTCTCCCTCCTGCACATGGTGAACACATGGAGAGAAACATCTGCCTTTCCTTTTTCTTCCCATTGGCAGGAAGCCAAAGTGAAAGTTGCTACCTATGAAGTATTGTTTTTCACTGGTCTGTTGAAGTATAATGATTGGAGTGGTTCCTCAAGATGTATATATAGATTAGCATTGTCTGTACATATGTAAAATAAATATTCCTAGTCAACTGAAAACTAGAAAAGCATAATTTTCCATCAAAATCTCCTCCAAAGAAGATCACAAACCGGAATACATTTTTGAGAATAATTTATATTAACTGTCTCTTGGTAGTTTGCCTGGTATCTTGTTTTTAAATTTTTTGATACATTTTATTTTGTATTAACAAGATGGAATCTTTTAAAAAAATATCCTGAAAACATCTTTTGTAAAGATGGTAAGGTTTCAGACACGGTATTGTGAATCAAGAGCCAATATTGAAATCAAGATAATTTGAATTCAAGTACTAACTCTGACATAGGCTAGATGGCCTTTCTATCCAAGGGGTTCCTCAAATGGATGAAATCACAGTTTTTGGACTCCTTCCCTCAGAAAAAAAAAAAAAAAGATGCCCATTAGTGTTTACACTATTAGGGTTGTGAGTTTTATTTCAGGTACAAACAGCCATCATAGAAGAGGCCAAAGGTGATGTTTCTTCTCTGTGGCTTTAAGAGTTTCTAGTAAATGAATATACATTTACAATCCTTTATACACAAGAGAAATACCATTATAAGACCAATCCCAATAAATGTGCTATAATTAGTGCTCAATTCACTATGGTAGTGAACTGGATCATTTACTCTATGCGGTACTGGTGTAATTATAGAAAATTTTTGTAAGTTTTATTATTCTGTCATGTCCTGGGTGACTCTCTCTGTTATCTTTATTTGGCTTCATCTGTAAAGTTCCTTTGTACAGTAAAAAGATAAATTCTAAGACTGGAGGATGTGTGCTTCTTTGCTATAAATTAAACTCTTTTATAGGTGGTAATGTCTTTGGAGCCTGAGTTGAGATAAAATTCCATAAAAAGGCAAAAGGACATCCAATTCATTAGTTAGAAGAGATGGCTTAGGTTAAATAAGCTTCATGTATCTGGAAGATATACACAGCATGGCAAACAAGTCCTTCTCCACTAATAACCAATTATAAAGTAAGAGGGTTTATGTAATAGATGTATTTTGCTGTAGAAGTGTACCTATTCCCATCTCCTAACGCTCTTCTGATGCATAGATAGTCCATTTTCATAAAGATTGTGCTTGGAAGTGGACACAGTATTCTATATGTAGTCTGATCAGGGTAGAATATATGAGAATATCTCCTTCTTCTCTCTGGACATTTGTATTAATGCAATCCAAGATTATCTTTGTCATTTTAGCTGTCATATACTACTGATTTACATGGAGCTAAACATCAGTTGGAGGCAAAAAGAAAAAAGGAAAGAGAAAGGAGTGAAAGAAGGAGGTTAAGAGGGTTAATGAAATGAGAGGAATAATGAAGGAGATGGAGTGGAAGAAGGGGTAGGAGAAAGGGATAATAAGAAAGAATGGGGACAGTTAAGAAGCCTAGAGACAGGAGGTCCTGGGTTCAAATTTGACCTCAGATACTTCCTAGTTATGTGACCCTGAGTAAGTAACTGAATCCCCATTTATTAGTCCTCTTCTTCCTTGGAACCAATACACAGTATTGTCTCTAAGATGGAAGGTAAAGGTTTTTATAAAAAAATATATGTATAAGGAATGACAAAGGGAGGGAGAAAAAGGGTGATGAGAGAGGGAGTTTTAGTGAATTTGAACCACAGTGGAATATCAGATATGTCTTGAGAAATTAAGCCCTTAAGGTAAAATGGACACTTGGGTAGACATAATAACCAACCACAAAAGGATACTGATAACTAGATTTCAAATCGTATAAAGGCTAAAATGTCCCAGTAAGTGAGTTTAATTAGATCTAGAGCTGAACTTTTCCCCCTTATCCCCTAATCTTTTGGGGCTTGAGATAAGTTATCATAAATTATCATTGCTTTTTATAGACAACCCCTAGACTTATGGATCTATCCCTATTTTCTCTGCTGAGCTCCAGTCCTGTTATCACCAACCCATCACCCATTGGATGTCTCTAACTGGATATCCTGGAAGCTTCTCCAACTTAATATGTCCAAAATGAAACTCAACAGCTTTCTTTCTAAACCCCAATATCTTCCGTATTGCCTTATTTCTTTTTTTTTTTAACATTTATTAATATTCATTTTTAACATGGTTACATGATTCATGCTCCCCTTTCCCCTTCAATCCCCCCCCGCGCCCCCCCCCCCACCCTTGGCCGATGCGCGTTTCCACTTGTTTTGTCATGTGTCCTTGAACAAGACCAATTTCCAAATTGTTGGTAGTTGCATTGGTGTGGTAGTTTCGAGTCTACACCCTCAGTCATGTCCACCCTGACCCATGCGTTCAAGCAGTTGTTTTTCTTATATGTTTCCTCTTCTGCAGTCCTTCCTCTGAATGTGGG